>NC_092859.1:94142335-94204829 GCF_032062135.1 Pyxicephalus adspersus
AGTTTTTTGTCATGTTTGTAATATTATATTTTGCATAAATTTATATATATAAATTTTTCCATATGATAAATACATTTTACTGTATACCTTACTCATCAATTACTCATCAATGTTACAAAAATTGATCAACAAAACTTTCCTTACTCTTTGCCAAGATATTTGCCAAGTATTTCCTAGAACAAATCAGGTTATGAATCACTGCTTTAGTGTATTACTGTGTTGAAAATTCACATGAATATATTTTAAATTATTATTTGTTCTTTACTTCTCTCTGTCAGACATTCTGTACATGTCAAAGAAGAGCCGGTGATCGCAGATGACGAAGACTGCCCAATGTCATTGGTCACAACAGCTAATCATAGTCCAGATTTGGAAGAAGACAGAGAGCTTGAGGAGGAGCCCTTGTCTGAAGATCTGGAATAAAAAAAATCAGACTTAAGAGACCTCATATGAAGGGACATTGCACTGACCTTCAAAACCACTCCACAACCATGAATATTTGACAGATTTTTACTGTGACTATTTATTACGCATGGATTATGGAGACAGTCCTAGAGGAACTTGTTCAACTAGTCCTTTGGAATATAATGCAACAAAGAATCTGCTTGCTGTCTTCTTTTTTTAAGACAAAAACTGATTTTCTTGAAAAACAAAACAAAAAACTTTTCTTTATATAATGGCTTGCCCATTTAAAATATGGCTTAAAAGGGTTGAAAATGACTGAAAATGAGGATACTTGTTCTGTAGAAAGAAAATGGCCTCATATACTGCCAAAAATAGTGTTAGTTTCATCAATGTGAATCTCAAACATACAGTAGATGTAATGTTAGAAACTGTTCCTGGCCAAGTTCAACTTGTTGCTATTTTTCCTTTTCCTTTTTTTTAATTTGCACAGGAGTAGGATCAGAAGTTTGTAATAATAATTGTTCTAGCCGAATTGAAAAAAAAAATCAACAAGCACATTTATTTTTAGTTTTTCTGTTAATTTTATTTTATTTACTTTTATGTTGGTGCCACCAGCTGTACAGTAAATGACATAAATTAGCTATTACAAACCACAGTAATTAGACTGTTGCAACATCCAAGAACCTTTAGGCTTCCAGTCTGTGCTGTTAGTGTTAAGTTGTAAAGTGCAATCCTAAACTAACATTGTCTGTGCAAGCACCATAGAAACATTTGCATATCTGCATCTATCTGACAACTGTACTATTTACCTCCTTGTGCTAAAGCTTTGTCTACCTGAGAATACAGTCAAAGGCTACAGCTGCAAACCAAAGCCAACTCTAACAATGGCCAATAGCTCAACGACAGAAGCAGCGACTTGCTTTGGTCAGTCTTCTGTAACTTTAATTCGTACAAAGGAACCGTTCCACGAACTACCTGCTGTTTTCTGATGACCTCTGGGATCTTTTTATTTAGCCCTACACAAAGAAATAAGTATGAAAAAAAGGTTAATTTTTCTGAGTCCAAAAGCCACTCCAAATATGACGAAGATCTCACCTAAGGAGAACGTGAGAACAATCCAGTGGAAGTTTTAATAGAAAACAAGAAAATGTGGAGAACCAACCAAAATATATAAATATGTACTTGATACAAATGCAGAATGCATATTGTTAAGTATGAAAAAACAATGTGGTTTCTATTTTACTTCCATACAGTCTTTCTTTTCCTTTTTTTGTTTTCGTTTTTTTGTGGTGAATACATGTTGTTAGTATGTCTTGTACTGTATGGTCCTTATGTGTTGTGTACTATTTTTAAGTCTTAAGTTATAATAAAAATGTAGGAACCAAACATAAAAGGTCTAGTAAAGCCAAAAAATAATTTCATATTGATTTAAAGTGAGCTAGGTAAGTTTTTACACTGAAAACAAAGATATAGCAATTGTAGATCATGGTATTTATTTTCAGTCAAACCAAAGTTACATAGGATTCTGCCTCTGCTTACACGGGATAATAATACTAACAATACACTTCCCTTGGAAAACTTGCACTGACCCACTTGTTGGAATATGCTGGTTTTCGTAACCCCCGAAAAAATCCCAATTCATTTATGTCTATGTTGAATCTAACATTATGTAGGTGTTTGCTAAAACCTAGAAACTTTACATGTTGCTTTTTATGTGCTGTGCCAAGTCTTGATAAAACTTTACCCCAACCAAGGGACCTCATAACCTAAATATGGTTATTGCTTTACAAATAGTTTTTGACAAAGGTGGCTGCTAGAGCTTAACAAATGTACCAGCTCCACAGATGGATATGGTTCTTGCAAACTAAGCTCAACATTTATTCTTTGCTGGAGCAGGAATTAAATGCAGTCATCTATCACGCCAAATAGAAAGACACAACAGCTTTCGAAGGGGTTTTCCCACTTACCCAAAAGGCTTTCTGAAAGCTTCTACCTCTGCAGAAGACAAAATTAGAAAAAAATGGCATAACTTTAATTCTTACAAAATCAAAGTACCTGCAACTATTTTGGTATTTGTCTATTGGTCATGAACCACCTAAGCTCAGTTAAGTGATATTAGATGAACATGTCACATTAATGATAAAAAGATGGCCCTTTATCATTTTGGAAAGGAGAAAAAAAGTCTCCCCAGAAAAAGGGCAATCAGTCTTCATATGTGCGTCCACCTTGGTAGAACTAATGTGATATTTGCACCACCAAGAAAGTGGCCAAAGACGACAATGCTTAAGTATGCATACCTCAGTTACAAAACTTTAAAGGAAGTCTCAGCCACAGAATGCATATACTTGTAGAGTTTTGCATGGGTTTTGTATAAATACAATTAAAAATAGCTGCTTGCACATTATACCAGATAAACCTCTAAAACTGCAGTTGCTTTGAAACTAGATGTTAGGTTTTTTGGGGTTTTCTGAGATGCTTGGTCTGTATTTTGATAATTGTGCATATTATGTAAAAATGTTGGTGGACCCATAAATGACCAGACTTTTTTCTAAGAAAAATGTTGCTTTAATGCATTTCATTAATTTTTTCTCTTATATCATTGCTTGCTAGGTAATAGCAATCTTGCTTTCCTGCTCTGCTTTGCGTAGCTGTTGTAAGGCTTTGAACTAATGTATGTATTTATTGCTTGAACTTCTGTGCATACCTTATAAAGCATACTGTCTGACAATTTAAATGGCTCATGTATTCTTGCTTCTATCATACGCTGATGATGGGGAACCATTATGTTTTGTATACAGCCAGTTTTAACTGTAGCACAAACATCTGTTTATGTATTGGTGGTATATACCTGTTTATTTAACTTTTTTGAGGTAAACTAATTTTTGATACTTTTTCATTGCCGTGTACTGTGTGTTCATACCTTGAATTCTCTGACATTAGAAGTCATGGTTGAATTGTAACAGCTGTTATTTGTTCTGTACTCATGGCTTTCACTGCTGAATAAAATTTAAGGACCAAACCTGGGATTTGAAAGAAAACTGTCTACCTCTAACACCAGGCAGATTTTTAGTTTACATAGTTTTATCCACAAAAACACAGTGGTTAGGGTTGTTCCTACATGAACGATTTCTGGGGGACGTAGGAACTTTCTAACTTCTAACAAGTAGATTTGGGACTGCAGACCATGCAGCACATAGGACTTGCTGTATGACCTACAGAGATTTGTGATCATTCAAACTAACTGTATAGTCTATGTATTCCTATATTTTGTTACAAAGTCCACAATAAAGTGCTCCTTCAAGGCTGACTACAAACAATTCTCAGACCTGCAGAAGAGCAAATAAGAAACCCGCCATGTAGCAAACCCTTTAATTGCATCTGTGACCTATACAAAAGTGAGGAAAGCTTTTTATGAGCTTGCCCATTTTTTTTAATTGCAACCAAGAATCACTAGCGTCTCTAAAACATTTCACAACCAAATTTATATTGGTTGTGGTTCCATGGATGGAAATTTCTTGATTGTTGGCTTCAACAAGAGGGCTTCCTCCATTGTAGATATGTAATCAGTGCATATAAATTTGTTGGCTCATAGCATACATTCTGTATTCATGGCACATATCATCTGCTAGGAAAACGGTTCGAATTTCATTTGACTGTAAAAGTGTTAAGAAAATCGACCTCTATCATTTATTTTTTTGGCACTTAAAATATTGGAGGAATAGTCATAATCTTTTGTACCCTAAACTCCTAATTTTCAAATACAAAAATATAGGTGAGGGATTTGGAAGCACAGGTAGAAATAAAACTACTTTACCACTTAAAGAAAAATATTTAAAATGTGTTGATATTGGTCATATTCACTTGAAGCTGTTGCAAATTTATTCATGTTAGTATTCATGCTTAAGAAAAGAAAAGAAAAAACTTGACATGCTAAAGTGTGAAAGTTGATATTGCTTTTTTATGTTATTTTTTTAACAAAAATCCTGGGTTTCTTGTACATGTAGCTATTATAAAATGTCTTACTCTTTTGAATTGTTGGTATATTTGTTCAAATAATTCAAAACCTTTCATCAATGAGATCTGGTACAGTAAAAGGATGTACATTTTTACTATATGTATAAACAATATTTCTGAACTGTTGGATGTAAACATGTATATGAGACCATTTCATTCATTTGCTTACATTTCTGGAATAAAATTAAATATCTGAATCTTCTGATCCAATTATTACCATCAGAACTGAATTTCTTACGGCATTGTTCCCCAGTACCATATACGCAGTATTATTGTTGACACTGAGAAATTTAACAGAGAGATACCTTGACTTTCCTAATGTGTCTTTTATGGTGCAACTTCTACTGTTGCATCTACAGATGCCTACTGTTGCTGATGCTTTAAAAAATGCTCTTGACTATCTTTTTTTATATTTCTTTATGTGCAGGCTGTAATGTTTTTGCAGTATTAGATACTACACAACAAATCTTGCACTTTACAGAGACATTAATCCAATAAAATTTATTTGTGTGGCAAAAAGGTGGCACGACCAACTACTTCATGTAGTGTCCCCCGAAGGGACGTGCAGTGTTGTAAAAACTCCCAGGAAATTCAGTAGTCACACACTGAACACCTGAACAAAAAATTCCACTTTTTCCTGATTTTCATTGGAGAGTTTACAGCACATAGCTTTGGTTTTTAATGTTTAATTGTACCTGTCTCCATATATTTAGTGTGTCCAATCCCAATATCTGATTCAATCAATTATCTATCTCACAGGATTATTAGGGATTTTTTTTTATGGACACAAACATAGGTCAAAATTAATTAAAATTACAAACTTTTATTTACAAACATTAAAAAGGTGATATATTGATGTCATAAGCATATATAGTATATATAGTACAATCCAACGCTGCCTCTGTGGGCTGTGGGTAATCAATTAGTATTAACTCCTTGTAACACAAATTGTTTCCCCTATTTTGTTCTTATCCCAAAGCTTGAAAAGGTATTCATTCAACATGTTTTATGGTATTAAAGGACCATATTTTCAAGAAGCAAGTATGGAATCAACCAGCATTTAAATAACTTTTTAAATAATGTACAGCCATCATAATGTTGTAATTAAATTGAAGCCTCCTGTACCTGTACTTTGTTAGGAAAAAATTGTTGCTTGCACTTAGTGATCTTCCGTTGGGGCTTGTAGAGCAGTGGTATGTTGAACTATGATCTTACTGCTGCCAGAATAGGATTCCCCCATGTATTGCTCCTACAAAACACCAACTACAGACAGCATTTAGAATACCATGACCATCAAAACCATCAGCAGTAATGCATTTGTGACCAGTTAGTGTTATAAGTTTACTTTCTAGATTTTTCTTAGGAGTGGTGCTTTCAATTTTTAAAATCAGGAAATTCCACCCCCCTTCCCATCCATAAGAATGTCCTTTATTGTCTTTATGTCTACCTTATCCTCAACTGTGAGGTACACTTGAAGTTTTAGCCCTGCACAAATGCTAAACACTAAATCTCTTCAAATGAACTGTTGACTCCTCCCCAACCTATTCCCCAATACTTAAATCTCCAACAGTTAACATGGAAATTTCCCTCTAACACAAAATCTAAAACTTTAATCACTAGCCCTAACTTTAACACACACTCCTAAACATGACTCTCATAACCCTAAAAAATCCAACTGCTACTTTTTGCTAAATTATTCCATTTAGTATTATACTTACGTTGATGCCTGAAATGCAGCACTGATGTGTGACCCTTTTGGGGGCATTTTGCGTGGCATCTTCTTGTTTCACGTATGCCCAGCAGGGACACACAAAGATAAACACATTATTAGCAGAGTGGGGAACATTGGATCTTATAACACAACATGTACTGTTTTTTATGCCTTCTTGTCTCAGTAAGAACTGCACTTTTTTTTTCATGTACTGTTGTCATTTGAATAGAAAATATGTGAAGATACCACCAACACACATAAATTACAATCTTACAACATTTTAACCCTTCCCTACTCTTTTTAGGATTAAAAAATATCTGCAGTGTATCTCTAGACAAAACTACAATAAAAAACAGGAGGTAATGGGAGTTTTTGCCAAAAGAGGCACTCTCATTGGAATCTTACTGTCACTCAAAAAAAATTTAGATTTTCTATCACTTTCTGTTCTATTGACAATGGTTTACTTGACAAGTGGTGGGGGATGATCTCCCCAAATGGGATACAAGAGTAAATTGCTATATAAAATAAGCATATATTTTTTCTGCCTTTTTGTAGCGTCTTATGTCCATCTCTGCTTCTTTACGATGACACAACATTTCTGTATGCAGCAAGTGATTTGTTGTTTTTGTTTTTTGTTTTGTTTTTTTCTAAACATGTACTCTTCTTTTCACTTTGCAAGTTCCTGCTCTTCAGCCACCTTCTGCCCTGTGGCTTTCACCTTGAGAATCCCACTTCTGAAGGTAAGAAAGTTACCTAACATGTGTAGGTAGACTAAAAGAGACTTGAAGAAAAAAAAGAATAACTGTCATTCAAATCAGTTACACCCTTTTCCCTGCAGTCCTACTAATCAAATGAATTATGATCTCAGCAAACCATCTAAATGAATTAGTTAATCTTTGTACATAGATTATGGGGTTTTATCCAGAAAAACCAACATCATAACAACAAAATGTTTAAATTATTAAGAACTAAACCCATCTGGAGTTTGATTGGCAACAGCCATTTTAACCATTAGTATCAACCAACCAACTGAAACCTGGTCATAATACTCAGGTTCCTTAAAAAAATCCTAATACTCCACCAAGTATTGTTCATGAACAATATGGATACACCCACGATACATCCACCACAACTGTGGTAAATTCAATTTGGTATACCTAGGTAAAAATATCTAGACCAATGTTTGACAAATGAACACAATCTAATCCATAAATTCCAGACAGGCCTTCTTCTAAATCCACATATCATTGCAAGAAACAATCTATCAGTCCCAAAATTTGGAAAGTTGATGGTTCAGTGGTCTTCTAATTTCATCACACTTCAAAAATGTCAGACACTTTACCTATAAAAGATGAGGAACTATTTTTGAAGAAGGAATGTGTAGTAGGGTAGGAAAAGCCATGATAAAATATAACAAAATATTATAGAAAGGTTTTATAATAGAGGTTTTATAAAAACCCACATCATTAGCACCTAAATGAACAAGCAGAATATAAGTAGCTGGCCAGGTCTGTAATAAAAACAAAAAATATGGCAAGGAAATCCCTCCAATGTATACCAAAAATATTGTGTAAACAAGGTTAAAACTCTTTAATACAGAACTACACTGAAACTTAGTGAGGAGGTATCATCCTTATGTAAAAGGAAAATAGTTAATGAGTAACAGAACATAAGAGTTTTAGAAGCTAGAGTGATAGGGTATATGGAGGAAGGTATAGCCCTCAACAATATCCACATCCCTCTACCCAACTAATCTGTTTTACATTTTGGAATAAAAATTTTCCCCAGCTCATTGTAATGTTCAATAAGAAAAGGCCAGATTTACTCCATTTATTCAAAGGCACTACTTCAGATATGTGCAAAGCAAAAAAAAAAAGCAGACATGGTGTGACTGGTAAACAAGTGGCTTATTGGGTACTTCATTGTCTGTAACAAAAGCTCTCCTATTAAAACGAACTAAAAAAAACATGATGGATAATTACACATATACGAGATAAGGTCCATGCCCAACAAAAACTCTGTATATAATAATATTCTAACACTAAATCATTGGGTAACCCATGCTGTCAAACATTTGGCCAATGTAGAAGGACCTAAAAATGTATTAAAGCTCCTAGCATCAAGGTTGTAAACTTCCTGCCGGAGACAGGAGAAGTTAGAAGTAAAATTCTGAGTACTCAGGATCCCCAAGGGTAGCACACCAGTGGTTGTGCCATATTGATGCAAAAACAATTTCCCCGGCATACAGCTGAAGACAACCCAAAAACAAGGCAGGAACCATAAATACAAATCCTACAAATAATTTATCACATTATCAGACCCACACTCAAATCTAACCACCTAATCAAAAAAAGACATTAAAAAGCTCAAAACAATGCCAAAATAAACATTGGCCATTGGTAAGAAGAAGAATAAACAGAAGCCAACCTATAGAAATGTCATCATTAAGAGAAAAAACTTTTGGGTATGATAAGTGTAGGGGCATTTGGCTTGTTCTTAGGTGTAAGACCCAGTGGGGTGATCTGAAAACTCCTAAAAGAAGGCACTGTAAAAAGACCTGCAATCCTACCTAACACAATTTCTTTAATAACTTTATCAGCAACAAACTGTTCCAAAACGTCAACTAAACCTTAACTATCAACCAATTTGCAACTAAATCCAAATGCAAAGGCATTAGTTAGCAGATTCGTTATCTTCCTGTCTGGATAAGTCAGCTACAAAGAGTGATTTTCTACAGCTTCTCCAAGCTCCTTTCCTGACGTGGCTTAATATACTGTGAAAACAGATGTGGCCCTGCATACAAAAGGACATTTGTGCTTATACCACTTTAAACACACTAAAACATACACTGGTCATCACTGAACGCCAACATCCTCAATTTCTCATTTTAAGGTGTACTGAAAACCTGTTTAAAAAACTCATCATATTAAAATCAAATTAGGCCAGAAAAAATATAAACCTCCATAATAAAATCCAAATGCTGGAGCAATCCATTACTTTTTCTAAAAATCTTAATTAGAACACTGGAATATACAAAACCACAGAAAAAAAGGCCAATTGTTGAAAGATCTAATAAAAGGGCATGTCTATCCTCAGTCTTATCCATCTCTTTCTTATCAATATTTTAATGTATCTTCTTCTTTTGAAATAAATAGGTAATGTGAACAAATACAAACTTTAATTATGGCAGCAGAAAGTTGGGAAAATAAAGGGGAAAATGTACACAACATTGCTTCTCTAGAATTGGATTCAGGGTTTTTTCTTCTATAGGAACTGAACTACGTAGTGCTGCAACAGCAAGAACAGAAACTGGCTAAGCCTTGTAGTATCACCTTATAGAAATATTTAAACCATTTACTAACCAAGACAAAGAAGATATCAAACTAAAAAATAAAGGCAAATTTACTTTTTCAGATCTCAACATCCCTTGAAACAGCAAAGAAAGACACGGGAGAAATCTGATGGAGTTAAAACTGAAATATTGTTCTGGCAGTTAAACTAACATCTATTCTAATAAAAGAGCAGCTATTTCTCACCATCAGACTTCCCACCATCAGTCCTTTTGATAACCCAACGTAAGGCAGACTTCATGGCAGGCTTCAGAATGTAGAGTTGCTATAAAATTTTCTACTTGGCAATGACTGTCACTTTCATCTAATTTTTTTAGTACCTAGGAACAGGACCAGGACCTTTGTAGCAATAAAACACTTGCCACCTCATACGCTTCCCATAGAAGATGTACAAGAATACCAAAAACTGAGCTATCAAGAAGGGAAAGGGAGGAAAAAGTACAGCAAACTCTTGTTGCCATAGTCCCATAATGGGAGCCCCACAATTGCTTCTGCTCTTGCTCCATTCAATAAAATAAATTGGAAATTGATAATATTAATTAACTATACAACCCAATATTTACTTTTGCCCAATCCAAAATGTTCACAAACCCCAATGAGGATCACATTACCTAGACAATTACCAAATCGAACTTTCACCTAAATAACCCATGTACCTTCTTCTCTGTGCTTTACAAAATCATTTTTTCGACATACATGATTGATTGGTATGGTGATAATTTGATTGGGAATCACTGTAAGTGGTTTCCACCATCTCCGAAATGAGATTGTTAGCAATAGCCCAATCCCCCTCCTCGGAACATGCTGGAAGAATCTGGTAAAATAGTTTTATTAATGTCCTCCCAGCATAGCTTGTCCCAGACAGACAATGGGTATAATACAGTTGGAGTACACATTTAAGTTATTTTATTGTGTACATTGAAGGTACACTTGATTGTTTTATATGGTTAGTGTTCTGTATTCTAGTGACTGGATTTTGTATAAAGACTTGTAAATCTTTTATAAGATAGCTGAATATTACCTAATGACCAACTTTATACAACAAGTACACTATTCAAAAATATACTTAAAGGGATTCAAAGCAATACACAGCATCTCTGTACGCCACAGCTGTCTACATGTCCTTCTGAAAAAGTTTTGAATTCTTAAACTAAAAAAAAGAAAATCTAATTACTGGGCACATTTTTCTGACCTCAAATATCACAGAAATTCTCAATTCTCAAGACAAGTACGACAAAATAAGAACCAGTACACAAAGTCACCCTGCCTAGCCTTCTTTATCAAAAATGACCCCACATTTCCTACTTACAAAATTGCAGTGACCTACCCATAGACTTGTGTAGGAGCTGCTTCTAAAGAGGACCTATGCTGAGAAATGATGTGAGCTGCCCTTTCTGACCTGATTCTAAAAAATATAGCTTGTCTAGTAGGTGTTCCTATCCTTTGCCTTTAACACTTTATGAATCCCTGACCCAGAATGAATATGCAGCTCAGGTATTCAGCTAATTGCCACTCACATTGTGTCACGGTCCCTTCCGTGACAGAAGTTTGAGGATCTGTCAGACTAGCTGCATGTGTGATTGTCTGACAGCCTCTTTGGTTTTACTTGTTGCTGTGTTGTTGTTTGTAATGACCACTCCCCTTGTATCAGGTGCAGGTGCTGGTCATTACTGCTCCTCCATTTAGTCTGGCCTCACACTTCATGCTGTGCGGTTAATATTCACTACTGGGTTGTGAAGAGCTGGAGTGTCCTGCCATTCTGAGTTCCTGTTGATTTCTGCCTATAAGATAAGTTGCTGTTCTTTTGGTGTATTGGTGTTTTGTTTAGGTATTTGTTGTTTTCTAGGCCTCAGGGAGACACTGGGTCCTTCATAGGGGAAGAGACCAGCAGTCTCAATCCAGACCCTACTGCTAGGGCTGTGCAGGGCTAGCAGGGCCTAGGTTCCTGGGTATGAGTATGCCTACCTTCAGGGGATGCTCATATGGTTAGGAGTCAGGGCTGGATTAGGGTTTTGCAAGGGGTGACCATTCCCTTTTCCCTAGGTATTTGAGGCCTAGTAGTTTATACACCTTCCTGTTACCCTCCCCTCCCTGTCATTCGTGACACATTGTCACCCAGTTATCTATATTGGGTAGGATTTTTTACAATGGGTTCAGCAATGGCAGTTTACATCATCTCTAAGTAGAAGATACTCCTTAAGAGACAGCCATATACAAGTCAATGAGAGCTAATGACAAACCATGCCCAACATTGATGTGCTTGTTCTAAGTTCCAATCCACAGCTCTCAGTAAATTATGGTGATCATTAGGAAGAATGCCTTGTACATTGCTGGCCAGTGGGAAGGATGTCACCCTTACAGATATATCGTTGGTGTCAATGGTAACTGACAGGCACAAAATACTCATCACTCAAGGAACCCTAACAACCTCTGGAGGAACCCTAGGATTTCCCAGAACCCTGGTTGAGAAACACTGCTATAGATATTGTTGGTATGTATTGTTCCACAGCACCACAGCAGATAAATGTTTATGATCACAGATATGAGGTTTAATGTCTTGTGTAACAGGCAGTATAAAAATATATTGTTGCAAAGTGAACAGAAACTGGAAGGTTCTGTAAACTTTTTAACCTTTCCTTTGGTAAACTATTTTATTTTGTTTCTTGATACAAGAGGGCAGCAGACAAGTTTCACAAACAATTTTCTAGCTGTAAAAATAAAACTGATGATTCTGATGATGCTAGTTTTTTGAGCTGCCATCTCTATCATCTTTTTGCAATAGAAGAGCAGGGGAGACTTGGAAAATAAAAGCTGTTAGTGAATTGTCCTTCCATATGATGCTAAGAAGCTAAAACAATTGCCATAATAACTAAGCCTAATAACTCTTTTCAGCTAATGACAATGAGAGATGAAAACAAATATCACAATGGCATATGGTGCAGCTCATATCTTGGATATGTCTGCAAGAAAAAACATGATTATCTGGCAGTTGGTAAACACAGTGGTGAACATGAGAACAAATTAATTAGAAGCTGTTAAACATTCTTGCTAACAAGCTTAATTTATATCACCCAGGAAAAAAAAGCTTATTATATGATAAAAGGGCCCTCATTCACTACTGTTTGGTGGGAGAAGAGACTTCATTTTCAGTGGGAGATGGCACCCATTCTTTTCAGGGGCACACTCAGGAAAATATACAGTTAGGGTAACTTCTTTGATGTTATTTACCAATCTTGAGGCTGTAGAAAGACTGTAGAAATTTAACATGATTTAGGAGGACATATAGATGTAAAAGCAAAATACATGCTTGATATGAAAAAGATCCACATGGCAAACTTGGACAAAACACAGACATGAGCAGCTACATAATCTACATTCTGTATTTGAATGTAGGAAAACATGATGAACATTTGAAAAAGTAATATTTTTTTATTAACATATTTTACAGGCAACAAATCTTTGTTAAAACAGTGCATACATATAAAGGCAAAATACATAAAAAAAATATCATTGATATGTTTTCATTATCTTAATCAAATTTAATGAAAATTCAGATTAGTCACATGGAAATACATTTAGTACCCCTTTTATTCCATACAATTAGAACAAGGTTTTCCAGATTAGGTGAAAATGTTTGGAACCTCATTAGGAAATATGTTGGTGAAACTTTACATTTTACGAAACTTAACGTTTTATTTTAACGTGAAATATCCAGGGTGTAGTGATCCTTGTGAATCATGCCAAGATTTAAAAAACTCTTTAGGTCCTCAGAAAGAAGGTTGTTGATGCCGATAAGTCTGGCGGGGGATTTAAAAAGATAACCAATTTATTTGAAATAATCTATTTCACTGTAAGGATAAAAATATGCAAGTGGCATAGATCTCAAATGACTGCTAATTTGTTCTGGCCTGTCTGACCTACCAAATGCAGCCCAAGAGCTTTTATGCTTAACCAGCCTTTACCAAACACCAGATTTTTATTATGCTTCTGCAAGTAACTTTTGGTTTTGTAACAGTTGGGTTCAGAGTGCATACATCACAATCAATACATTGCCCCAATATAACTTATATAAGAAGTGTGACAGTAAAAATTCTTTGCTGTTCTAAAGTAAAGAACATAGGAGCACAGCTACAGTTTTTCAATAAACAAACAGGCACAGACAAACATTCTGGTTTAGGGTTGTTTTGCTGCTTCAGGTCTTGAGCAACTTCTAGTCTTTAAATCAAGTAAAAGAGACACAACACACTAAACACTAAAAGCTGGGACTGAGCTCTTCTGCAAGCTCTTGTAACTCTTTAATGACCAAGACAAACTCTGCAGTTGTTTCTTTTTGCATATCAAAGCACAGCTTGCTCCAGAAGTGAATGAATGTTTTTTTGCTGAATTTTTTGCTTTGTTTGTAAATAATTCACAGTGAGGATTTTATACAGTAACTGACACTACACTGTCTAATAATATGTTGAGACAAAGATCTGTCCTAATTGCATTTTTTTTAAAATAATGTACCTGTTCCGACTTACATACAAATTCAACTTAATAACAAACCTGCAGTGCCTATCTGGTATGTAACCCGGGGACTACCTGTACAGTTTATCATAACATAATTTAATCTAATGTTCATTTAAACATTGATATTTAAAATCTACTATTCAGGTCAGCCCAAAATCTCAACTTTGTGACCAATTTATTAGACAATTGCATGTCGTATATATACATTTGATTTTTCTTGTTAATTTAAATTTGCCTCAGTTAATTGATGTAAAATGCCTAATTAACCTCAATTGAATAACCTGTTCTGGGTTAATTCAGCCATAAACGGATTCTTTAGCATAGAAACAGACAAGTAAATGTAACAACCTCACTATTGATTTTTCCTCTTGAAAAGTTACATATCTTGTAGTTTTTGTTTTTTTTTAATATTTGTTAAAATACTAATCTCCAGGACCAGCCTTGTGTTCAAACAAAGCAAGGAGAATAGTTAAAACTTTAGTTTTACATGTTTATAATAAGTTATTAGCAAAATGTGAATTGCCAAATCACTTTCGGCTATTTTACATCTCTTATGGATCCTGAAGTTAAAACTTTACTAACAAATGTGTTAGCTGTTTTTCCCTTATGACACAGTGGGCCTGATTTACCTATCATGTAGAAAAAAATCAATCTACTCCTGATATTTCAACGTTTGATGAATGCTTGGGAATTAAACCAACCAACATACCACAGATATTCAAATATAAACCCACAATTTTTGTCCTCAAAAAATTCTGTTTATACTCGAGTCACACAAGTAGATAGCATTGTGTCCTTATGTAAAGTGTTTAACAAAGTCTTGCCATTAGAAGTTGGTTTAAACACCTTTCAACTCTATTTAAAAAATGATTGGGCTATGCATACACTTTAACTTCCTATTCTACAATATCCTGGACATTTCAACTGGTAATATGATGGGTGCTGGAATAAATAGAAAGCATAACACGCCCCTGATTGCCTCTTTTTATCTGCATATAATATTTATTTCTGCTATGTGTTTGTTTGTGTTCATGGTGCAAAGCTCTGAGAGTATTGTGCTTATAGAAAAAGTGTTGGGTATACATTTCTACAACCACAGAAACCAAGCATTAACTGCAGACAAGTAGAGAGATTTACACTTCCTACATTAAATGTTGTGAAAATGATTTAAATTCTGTTTTCATGCTCAGACCATACTTCAACTAATAAAGCTTTTCTAATTTTCTTTTAAAAAATAAATTAATATGTAAAATAAATAAAATAGTCTCATTTTTATTGTATAGATATTATAAATTAAAACCCATATCCCCATATTGCCTGGAAAATATATTGTCATTAACAGAATATAAACATTATTAAATATTTTTTTTATTTGTTTGAAACTTTCATTAAAGCACCATGACTGCTTTTTCAGGTACGTAGTCTGTAATCATCTTACACTTTGTTGGTTGTTTCAAGACTACCAATATCTTTTTCATTTATTGTGCAAGACTATAGCCCTATCAATTCTTGAATTCTCAATAGACTTTAAAGAAGTAGAAAAGCCTGAATTATACAAACTGAAAAATTGACCCAGTTAAGCTATTTTATATACGTTTGTCTGTAGAAATGAGCGTAAAAATGAACCAATTAACTATGGTTTAGTGTGTGGTTGGGTTCATAGAAATCCAGTGATATTCTGAAAACAGTATAAAAAAACCAATCAAACTAAATGGGGCAATACAAATGCCACTAAGGAACTAAAACCTGAAATTACTCATGGAGTTATTATTTTAATGACTTAAGAGAAATTAAATCATGAAGAACAATCAACAGTCTGTCCCATAATCTCAATATATGACCTGTAGTTGAGCATTATTAAAAAAAAATATGTATGATAATGTTTTCCCCTGTTCTTCACTATCACCTTGTATACTGGAAAGATTGTAAAGTAAACTAGGCCTGCAGAAGGAAGCACTTGATACAATATAACCAGAATAGGATTCTGGTTTTCACCAAGGTACATACAAAATTTAAGCATACATGCATGGATAATTTTTAATAATCTTTGATAATTTACCAGAGACACACCTCTGTTGCATCAAACTAACCCATTAATAAAAAAAAATAACTTGAATCAGTGTTGTAATAACAACTGAAAGAACATCTGGACCTAATATCTAGTAAGTAAAGGTTTGCCTTGCAGATTTGTAGGGTCAGACATAATAAATCTTGAACTGCAATATGGACAATGAAGTACAGTGGGGCTGAGTAGACTATCTACTTGCAGTAACAAATGCTTTCTCTACCAGGTGTGACAAAATCTTCATAAACCCCATATACCTGCATACACAAAATAACTGGCCTTCCTTATGATAGATGCTACCAATCTTTTACTCTTGCAAGAAGGCAATACGAAAGCCAATGGTGACTTCTTGGTAAATGGTAACAATTTCACAGAAAAAAAATTCCTTGGTCAGTTATATACATTGCAGGATGTATCTTACAATTTGCTTTGAAGCACACTCACTAATTCCACACACTTCTGGAGTGGAAGGGTATTTGTGCCAAAGCCATCTGATCAGCCCCAGAGTTGTGCAGAGTTGTGCAGAGAACAACAGTAAGCCAAGCACAACAGTGGGAAAGATAGATTTTCAATGTACTAATTAAAAAAAGGCTCATTCTGTATAAGGAAGGAAGTAATACAATATACAAAATGTACCAAATATACTCAAATATAATCCAAGAGTTTTTTTTTACATGACTGTTAAAAACCGATCTTAGTTTACATTCAGGACAGCTTAATCAGGGACATTTCAAAAACTAGCGCCAGCATCACTAGTCAGAGTGATCTTCTGCCACAGACATGTAGCAGATTCCCTGAGGATTGATCGCCTTCTGAAAAGAACAGTTATGAAGATATTTTTTGGAGATAGGCATAGACATATTCCTCCCTCTAAAGATAAACAATGACATTGCGGTGTGCTGAGTTCAATATTTATGTGTGTTCCTTCATCTTTTATAATATCTATATCGCCCTTTTTACACATATGGACATTTTGTAAAAAGCAGCAGCCTGACACACCTCCTGCTACGTTTAGTCCTCTAACTTTGATATTTGTTAGGCCCCGTGATGATTGAGGGCTCTGGCTCTGATTCAACAGGGAGGACGTCAGGCCTCTGCAGAGACACCAAACCTTTACACATAGAGAAATGAGAAACAAGAAAAAATGTACAACATTATAAACCCTACAACACTAACATTTTATAATTACCAACAATGCACACAATGGGTCTGATTTATTAAAGCTCTCAATGACTGGAGAAGATAGACTTTCATAGGTGAACCTGGTTGGTCCAACAAACCTGGAATGGATTTTATCCAGGAATGAAAACATTTGCCAACTAAAGGGCAAATGATTTTTAAGGAATACATTCTAGGTTTATTGGATCACCCAGGATTGAAAATCTTCTACAGTCTTGTAGAGCATTAATAACTCAGTCCAATGCATCAAAAACAATTTACTGTGAAGATTAGAAAATACAACAAGCACAAAAATAGCACAGTAAATAAATCCATGACAGAGTAGAAACACAAGTCCATCAATATTTCTTTTCTTTTCTCTTTACTTGTGTAATCACTTATAATCCATGGGTAGTAATATACTCCCATGTAGTCCCACTCCTAGACTTAGGTGTGCTGACACCATCAGATTGTGTGCTACTTGGTTCTGTCACCAGAGCTTTGTCAGGGACCAAAGAGAGCAAAGGTTCTTCTAATCTGGAATAGGAAGAATTATCTACACTTACTGTGCCTGGTTTTAAAAAGTAAGCTGTTGTGCACACAAAATTAGATAGCTAAAGACCTGCAACCTATTAAATAGCAAGGGATAAACCCACAGACAAAAGTATAGCATTGTAAATCATTGGTTCTGGAGCTTTTGTGAAAAAAAATCAGTTTTTCTAGAAGTCTACTACATTTAATGGCAGCTTTCCTAAATTTTTACACATATTTAGAAAATCTCTAATTTACAAATACTTCCTTATTACATTACGTTTTATGATTTACTGTAAGATAAATATTTATCCTATTACTCACTTGCTGTGATTTATGGTGATGTGAAAGATGCAATCTGTTACACTATCTGTCAGTTTCCGTGGCACTCCCTGCCATATCGTCCTGCAGCACCCAGCGCCTGTCTGCCCTGCTGACCGCTCAGGCTCAGCACTCTCTCTCCCACTTCCTGGTTTTGCATGTCTGTGGGCATTCCCACACACTCACAGCACAGAGATGAGGAGTTTTTTTTATGGGGCAAAGGGTATTTTAGCCCCAGCAGTAATGGTGGATGTTGCAGTGCCTTTGCACCGGCTCCTTAGTGTTTTGTACTCTCCCTGTGGTGCACCTATCCTGTACCTGCTTACTGGTTTCCCGACCTCTTGCTTGAACACTTACAATGCCTTCCCTGCCACCTGCCCTGACGTCTTGCCTGGTTATTGATGCCATGCTACCTGTGACCACACCTGACTCTCTGGCTGCCATCTCACTAAATCCTACCTCTGCTGTTCCTCTCTTTAGTGGGGTGACCCCCGAGGGGGGCCATGGGGAGCTCTGGTAAATACCAGGTTAGACTCCACTCCCTGGGTGACCCTGTGTTACCTGCCAGGAGGCTGATGCCAACAAATATGGGAAGGGGTTTCTAGTTTTAGGATTTGTGTAGACATTTGTTACCAACATGAGTATCCAAGTGGCTCTCCAAGGTTACAAGTCCTTTAATACTTCCTGAAGCTTTTAGATTCTTTCCATTTTAAATCTTTGCATCATGGCTTAATGTAATCTTTGCTAATGCACATGCATAGTTTATGATCACCTAGGCCCACTGTGTTTCCCTAATCTAAGGTTTACAAATGCTAACAGGTAATAGAATAAGCTCATGTTTTTTCCTGTACAAGCTTCCCAAAAATGGTAGTAACATGAATATAAGCTTGTTTACCCCTTTAGACAAATAAAATCACTAATGAACTATGATATTTTAAATTATTGTGTTGTAGACAAAAGACATATAGAAAAAAAAGACCTTTAGAGAAGCTAACATTAAAAACCTGTGAGCACTGAAGGGGTTATTCAGGTAACACCAACAACTGATAGCGGAAGAATTCTGCATATAAAATGTGTCTGATGATATGTAACTGAAAAGTGTGCATTTAATAAAATTGAAGTCATTTAGTATCATTTTATGTGCAATAATGCATCACATATTGTTTTCTAACTGCAAGTAAATCATTGTAAGCTATCAAGCATGTATTACAACATGACATTAGGTGCAACAGCTTATTTAAATGCACATTACAGAGTAATTTTGTGTGCTGCTGTACACATCACTTTATCCATTTCACTCAAATCAAGTAGGACATTAGTGCTACTTGCATGGAGGTTTAGGTTTAAAATTAATTTACTTCTAGTTTATAAGCAAGCTTTGTGTCATATTCAGCTTGCAGGGAATATTAATATGACAAAACTTTGGAGGAACTGTGCGCATATACTTTTTGGAAAAAAGATAAACACAAAGGGCTCTATTTTTAAAACAGGAAATTTGAAATTCCCCTTAAACATTCCCTGGTGGGAATCAATAAATGCCATTGAAACACATGGACCTGGAAGATTCCTACCATATGATTCATTGTTTTATAAGTAGACCCCAAACTGTATTCAACCTTAAAAATTGATGGACATACAAAACTTTTTCTCTGTACAGCAGGGGTTACAAACTCAAATACACAGAGGGCCGAAAATAAAAACTTGAATATATTAAAAGTAAAAAATAAAAATTAAGTTTACTACTTCATCCATAACTAACAAAAACAAACCCCTCTACTCACACTTTAGCGTTGAAAGAACTAATTTTTACCTCCATATGCAGGCTGTGTGTTGTTCATCCTCTCACATCACAAGTTTGTCTGACATTAAATATTACACTATTCAGTCTCTCAGTGTTGGATTGAAACAAACACAATGTAGTCAGGCACCATATGATCATTGCCTAGGCTTTGTGTCACATGATGGGTGTACAGAATGTATTGCATGTAATGTAAATGATGATATGAGGTGGTAACGCGGGCGGGCAGGCCAGATGAAGTTAATTTTCGGAATTCTGTGGAGGCCAAAAAAAGGACCTTGAGGGCCAGATTTGGCCCGCAGGTCAGAGTTTGACGCCCCTGTTGTACAGCATTGCATTTTCATAGTCACACAACTAAAGTTTCCAAAAATAAGTCTGGAAGGTGCCAGATATTTGCAAACAATTACCATATATTATGGCACAGGCCATGCTGCTTGTTGCAAACCATCAGATTTTAAATGGGTCTACAATGCATTGCCTCAGTTTATTCCAACTTTTCCAATGCCTAGTGAAATTAAAGTGCACCCGTAAGGAGAGAATTATTAGAATATCCATTGCTGACTTGCTTTCCAAATGTTGCAGTAAAACTCTTAAATAAATTAACACAACTCTGTTGTGCTGGCGTCTTGCCTGCAGAAAATCCTAAAATTAAGCCCCAATCACGGATGGCGAGATCACAGATTCTTGATTTCTGCTGTGACATTTAGATGGGGGGTTCAGGGTTTGGTGTCAACAACTAACTTGTTTCTAAATGCATCTTTGGCTTATGTCATGATTTATTCATTGACAATGGATTACTATTTCACTTCTTATTCACCTGTCCTGTTCTCAGTCTGTCTTATGTCCTCCTACGCTGCCTGTCAAGACCTTGAACTAATGCTTGAGTTGATATTTGTATAATGAAACATCTTGGGTTGTGGGGCTTATGTGAAGCTCCAAAAGCTATCTAAAAGTATTTAAAGGTTGTTAAGGCTCCTCATTTAATTCCTGCTCTCATTTTGTTAAATTTGTTACAGGTTCACTTTAAATGATGAAAGTACTGTAGGACCATGTAAGAGACATTTTAATGATACATTTTAGAAACTTTTATCTTAAAGAAACTTTTAGACCAAGGTAAAAGGTATACCAAGTCTGAGTGCGCTATGACCTGCAGCTGCTTTCAATTACCCCTAACCAAAAATTGAAACAAGGGGACTTCATGGTCACCAAGGGACATCATTTACTAGTAAGAATTAGTGGAAGTCAGTTTGATACCCATCCAAGCAAATAAAACTACAGTGTCTGTATACACAGTATTTTTACCCTTCTGTATGAATAACAAATATTATTAATAACTTCCATATACTTGCTTTAAATAAAAAAAAACAATTTTAGAATTGTCACATTAGTGAAGCACATTACTTGGTTTATTGCATTGTATCTGTATGTTTTATCATTTACTAGAATAATATATAGAACAAATAAAAGTAAATAAAAGAGTAATAACTGGGTTTTCTAAAAGGTGATGCAGCTTTGTTTAACTGTGTTCAAACTAAGAATGTTCTATACTGTCATATAAGTCAAATGGAATTTTTTTTTCTATTACTCTTGAGAGAATCAATGCAGGCTTAATGCTCTGGTTTTCTTTGGAGATTGTCTTTCTTGAGTTCAAAACACAAATATTTAACTGAGATTACAAATGCCACTCAAGAATACTGATTTTGTATTCACAGAACTATTTCTTTTGTAGATATACTCACAGGGTCATTGCCATGCAGAATGGTAGCCAGATTAAACCTCCAAGCTACTTTTAACCAGATACGTCTTTGTTCCCATAAATATGAAATAATAATCTGGACCAAGAACCTAACATGTATCTCATAGGTTTTCAGCCTAATTAACTTGTTTAAAATGAACCAGTAATGGCAGTCCAAAATAATCGCAAGCTAAACAGTGCAATCCTTGTCTTTCACATTATAATCATCTTTATATAAAAAAATAGAAGTACCGGTAAAAGCAATATTTGTGTTTTCAAGTTCTAGATGCATACTGGCCTTTCACATGCTTCCACTGATGGCAACATATTCGATCCCGCTCCTATGGCCAATCAAAACCAATGACGATCTCTAGATAATTAGGGGAACCTCTGGGCCTTTTTGGGAAAGTTTAGGTAGATGACTTCTTTTTAGAGATTCTTAGACTGAAGGGTATAAAAATCATGTAATGAGGAAGACCACTTTACAGAGGGAACATATATAATATGTTTATATATAATAAATATTATAACATAAATATGTCAGGTATGATTATGGAAAAGACAACTGTAGTTGATAGGGCCACATTTTCACAGTAATTAAATTTGAATATAAAAAGGACAATATTACAGCTCATATCCAGAAATCACAGATACTATATTTCAAGTATCCATTATATTATTACAGCACATAAGGGTACATTATTTGCTTCTGTGTACCAAAACCAATTTTTATCTGGATGTTCTTATTGTTTTAAAGCCACAAAACAGCAACATATTGAACTAGTGGTTTGTGCATGACAAATGCTTTATACTTTTGTGCATGGTTTGGGCATTTTACAGAATTTTTGTGCTAGAAATAATGTTATCTAACCAAGCAGAAGAGCATCATGTCTGATCAAATAGTCATCAGAGTTGCATTTTTCTCCACAAAAGTGCTTGTAGTTCATATATGTGATCATCACCTGGGACCATCTAATGTAAAAATTAGTCCTTCATGTACTCTAACTGCTGTTAGGCTGTCCAAGGCAACTTTTAAATCTGAATAACAAACATGAATGCGCTTATTTTTTTCAGAAGTAAAATTGAAAAGATGTGTGCAGTAGAATGTCCTAAAACATATTCTCTTAAATCATGCAAGCAAAATTAGTTTATAAGAGGGAAATTTCATTTGATTTACTGTGGCAGAATAATTTGACCTGACTATTTACAAGGAACAAAAGCTTTCTGAATATTCAAAAATGTTCATTACTGGATGCACCAATTACTTCTAAAAACACATTTTTTCATCTATGCTTATTGCACACTAAACTAAATATATGTAGACAATATATGTATAATAAATATAATAGACAGTACTCACTTCTGTCCTTTAATATGGATTCCATGTAAGATTTATATAATAGAAAAATAAGCTACTTAATGGGCACCTCCAGATGACTCCGGACACGCTTGGGAACCAACCATGGGGGAAGTGTTTTTCTGCTGTTAAAGTGGACCTATCACCACTATTTTTACTTTACATAAAAGGGAGGCATCTGCATGCACAGTGAGATTGGCCTACCGCTTCCTCTGCGCCGGGACAAAGGTGATGTCTAGGACGGAGTGGGACCCAATGAAGGACAAGTCCAGCGGGATCGAGGGATCTGCTGATTTAAAGGTAAGTGGGATTTTTTTTATTTTCAGTTTATTTCCACTTTTTAAAAAAAAGTTTGTTACTTTCTAAAAAAGATTTTGAGAATGGAGTTATCTTTATATAATAACAATTTACATACAAAATATATAATATATATATTAATATATAATTTTATATACAAAATATATCACAATCTCTACAAACGTAAACATGCACTTTTTGATAATCTGAGTGTGTATGTGTATGTAGCAAGTATTGTTTAAAAATATAAATTCAATTTTAGATTTTGAGATAATGTCTGGTTGTCTGACATTGCTCTATGTCTATGATCAGCTGTACTGAGGAAAGTTAATACTCCCAGATGCTCCAGGAAGGCTGATACGGCTCACAATGCTTTTTAATTACCCCTCTTATCCTGAGGGAATAGGGAGGTCTATACTCTCTACCTTTGGGCTTCTTAAGGGACTTAAATGTTTGCAGGGACTACTAAAAGGTACACTTTAAAAGTTTTATTTACCCGACATGCTTTATTTATCTTTATTATTGATCATTGTTATACCGCTATTGTTACTATTATTTTTCAACTGATGCTAAATTTAATATTTGGTGTGGTATTTTGTTATACCCTCTGCTCTTTAAAATAAAGAATTATATTTGAAAAAGAATACTCCTGTGTTCCCACTGTGCTTCAATAAGTTTTATGACCTAGTTGCTTTCTACTTTGTCACTGAGTACATAGTACTATTGAATTAACCATATACACCTTGATGTGTGCAGTCCTTTGAACTAAAATCATGGTCTTTCTTTCTTTCATTTATTCTCATAACTTCACCTCTACTGGGACTTATATAAAATAATCAAAGACAATTCTAATGGTAGGTCAACAGCAAGTTAGTTTGTTTTGGCAAATTAAAGACAAGCGTATCCCATTCTCTTGCCTATTATATGATACAAAAGTGCAATTTTGGAACTAATATATATGAAGCAGTACATAAAATATCAGCTTTCCTTAAATGAGTTAAAGCAGTAGAACTGTAATCCTTCAAAAATAAAAGCAAGTAAACTTTAAATAAAACATTAAGCAGTCCATCAATGGGCCTCATTTTTTAAAGATCTCCAAGGCTGGAGAGAATACACTTTCATCAGTAAAGCTGGGTGATCCAGCAAACCTGGAATGGATTTCTTGAAAGTCATTCGCTATTTGTTAGCAGGTGTTTTGAATCCTGGACCAAATCCATTCCAGGTATGCTTTGAATAAAATTTGAATAAAAAAGGATAGTTGCTTTTTTTTAGAAAATCCTGCAGCTTTTATAAATAAGTGAACATCCTAATTAAGTAGGGAGAGAGAACTAAAGCCCCACTTAAAAAACAACATTATCAGGCAGGTGGTTCTTGCAGAAAGGGCCAATGTTCCTTCTGCAGGTCCTGCTCTTATCTGCCTGATTGCTGCCCAGCTGTCAAATTTTGTCCATACACAGCTCAGTGGTGTTTGCCAGGAAAACCCAGTTCCCTTCCTTTGTCATCCCGACACAGCCTATCAAGATGGCCATCATAATGAGGAAGAAGAAAAGAAGGAAGATGGTGACTCCCTATGATGGAATGAGGAAAGCCGAGTAGCATGGGTTTAGTACTGCTTTAAATAGGGTATGAAGCCTAAATGTGATGTCTGTTTGTTATTAATTCATGTTAGCCACTTTTGAAGTTTTGCTAATAATGCTTAGTGCAGAGGGAACAGCATCTGCCTATGCAAATCTGATCAGGGAGAAAAAAAAAACATGAATTTAAATGTAATGTCATATCTCTGATCTATATTTTTCATATAACTTCTTCATAAATAAGCAAAATTTAGGTACATTATATATTGGTATTGCATATTGACCCATCTATGCCACTTTCTCCAAAAACCCCTTTAGTAAATAAAAAATAAGGTTAGTACAGGGTTATCTGCAGTTCTAAAATTACACGTCTCTTCAATATTTGTGTTTTAATAAACAAAATGATATATGGAATACAGTATTTTTATTAAAAAAATGTTTAAGACAGACTTGCTGTATATCCAATTTACTTTTCTGATATCTCTGAAGTTTTTTTTACTGAAAACACAGTCACACTTTTACAAAATATAAACATATTGTTTGCAGTATAATCAACATATCTTTCTAGTCACTTTGGGTTTGCAAACCTTTAAATCTGTGGCCATGACCTCCATTCCATCGTGTCCAAAGCGTGATGGGAGATTACCTTACAGATTCTGTCACAAATTAGTTGTAGATAATTTACAGGGCACGGATTAGATTCACTGCCAAAGTGAATATATAATTTTTGGAAAAAACATTTATTGCAGGACCAAAGTACTAAAAGATAAGCAGTGGGTTTTGGTAATACTCTTTTGTAGACTTTTTGTATAAGACTTTTACATACATGCTATAATTTTGCCTATATATTGTTTAAAGTGTCATAAATTGATAATTGACTTCTTAGATTAGGTAAGCAAAATTCATCCACTATCTTGGTGGTGTCCAACTTATTAGGACTCGAAAGCCCCATCTGAACCAACAAATCACCAGGGGCCTTAGTCCGTGTCTCGGCCAGCTTGGGTAGTAGAAAATGTATCCCACTCTCAATGTCCTAGGGTCTAGAAAAACATTATTGATGGACTCATTCAGCCGGCCCTCATTGCCTGCTTAGGTAATGAAGAGAGAAGGCCTAAAATTCTGTTCATAATGATTACCCATCATTAATCCATCATCATCAATCAGCCTATTTATTCAGTCATCATCATTACTTTTTCTGTTGCCTTTTAGGAAATTCACCTCAGCATGCATCTTGAGCTATCAGGATTTGTCAAATCTTTAGTTGCACATTAACCTCCCTGGCATTCTAAATCTGTCCATATATTCATGCAAAAAGCGTTACATTTTTTTACATGGAAATTTATTTTACATCATAGGCCTATAATTCTTAGGCATAACTCACCGAAATATGTCCAATATTTAATAAATTTAATAATAAACTTTAAATAAAAAAATGAAAAAATCTGTTAAAACAAGGGTGCATAAAAATACTAAAACCTGTAATATACCTGCACAGTAGTATGTATAATATATATATATATTATTATATAAATTATATATTATATATTTATATAAATTATATATATATTATATAAAGATTTCTTTGTATTGGATTCAATACAGTTATTTTGTATTAGATCCAATACAAAATTACTTAATTTCTCGCCACACCTCACACCTGCACCAACGCATGCACTGTCAGCGGGAAACTCCGGAGAGCGTCTCTGCAGTCGCCGGCTGAATATCAGAGGAAGAAGACGTGTCCCGAGGACCTGCAGGGACGAGCAGGATGCTGGAGACGCCAAAGGAGCAAGGTAAAAAATGAATGTGGCGACCTCGAGTGTGACTTGGGATTACTGACTTTTCTCGAGTAAAATCTACCCCGAGTCAAGGACAGCATATAACTGGGAAAGGGACCACAATAAACTGTTTATAAAAAAATTAAAATAACTTTTAGCCGTTTTGCTATGTTTAAAGAGCACCTCCCTCTTAAGACAAATCATCAAGGTGATACAGTATGTTTTTTCCTAATATACTACCATGACAACACACTACCACATGCAAAAAACAACATGGCATATATATTATCTTGTCTGTATAATAGCAATAGTACAATGTGAATAGTTAATGAAATACACCCAAATCCCACACCCTCTCACTTACCATCCAATCTCTGCTGAATATAATTATGACAACTTTGCTATGACATGTATGTATACGGTGGAATTTTTATCATGTAATCACCTTAATTATACGCGTATATACCTTGTATATATTTATTCTTGGAATTTATCCTGAAACTTGTTATTATATTTTACTATACAGTTGTTTAAATGATCTCTGTGCATCCCCTGAGAAAGCCTGTTGGCAAAATGCGTCCGCTAGGAGACATTCCTTTATAATCACTCAGGGATCTCCATTGTCTAGATAGTCAGTCTTATATTCCATGACATTATCCTCCCTTGTGGTATTCCCAGTAGTGGCTCGGGGTGGTTTTTCCAAACCAAAAGCAGTAACCCCCCGTAACACACTGGAATTGCCTGAGAGTTTAAAAGTCCTACCTGGTTCCCACGTTCCAGCAGCGTCCTCCAGCGGTGCCGTGGCGTCCTCCACCCATGCCCGTGGTGTCCTCTAGCTATGCCTGGTATCTTCTTCCTCTAGCGATGCTGGCTGGGCATCTGTTTAACCTGGGGATGCTTGCCAGCATCTGCATCCCCCGCGTGTGAACGTTGGGGACACCAGGCCAGGGGAAGCCGATGCCGGTCAGACATCTGCCTGCGAGTGTGTGGGCGGAACCATTTGGGCTGGAAGGCGGGAAAATAATAGTATTTTTAAATGTACCGCTTTTACTGTCAAAAATACTTAGTATTCATACTGGCAGAGAGGTTAATGGGAAAGACCAAAACTTAATTGATTGTTTATTATCTGTAAGAAAGTTATGGTTTCATCTTTTTGTTTATTCACAATATAATTTTGATTTGCCACAGAAAACCCCAGTTTTCTTCCTTTTTTGGTTATTTATTAATAGTATATATTTTATAATATTATTTATAATATTATATAATAATATATTACTCCCATAATTTAAATGAGGCGGGATTAGCAATACCCCTTTTAGCCATATAAAATGAATAAAAATTGACTAGAAAACCCAGTGCCTTTACCAGAGCCAAAAGGTTTTCAACCTGTTGAGTAGGACATCTAGGGACGCCAGGTTTGGTCAAACACATTTAGGGTGTCTTTAAGAATACAAGGTAGCCTATATCTGACTATAATCCAGTTAGGATTAGTAATGATGGTCCCGAATGGAATAGTGGGGTATTTTCAAACTTTAGCCAGGGCTAACCACACAACTAATAAGATATATCAGGTGAAGAGAGACTTAGGAAAAGGGATATCCAGTATACTAAATAGTCTACACTCTCGAAACCTGGTTAGTGATACCTGGAAGATTAATTAAGGTATCAAGTACAAGTGTAAAATAGTTTTATAGTTTGACTAGTAGATGTTGTTAGGAAATGCTCATCTGTCCGGCGACTCCATGTTGTGCACCATTGCAGTGTAGAACCCTGTTGGTTCTGTCCAGGAATGCAGCAGCCAGGATAACTAAGATAGCAGCAACCTCTGCTTCCTTTTAGTTTTGCAATGTTGTATTTTGGCATCCCCTGAACCTATTGTTAGGCTGCGCACAGCTGAGGGGGATTCTAGAGGCTGATCAGCTCCTGACTTGGTCCTGCAGTGCTCTTGGCTGCCTGGACTTTATAGCCTCTCTGCTCCCAGTCACCAGTGCCTGTTGTAGTGTGTAGCTAGGCTAATCTGTGCTGAGATGTGTTTTCGTCTGATCTATTGTTGCTGACCCTGCCTGTTTCTGATCTTGGGAGTTTTTGCTGCCTGGACCGACCTTTGCCTGTGACTCTGCTTGTTTTTTTCCCTTGTTTATTTTGTTTGGTGGACGGTTTGGTGTATGACCTCTGCTCTGTATTCTGGACTTGGCTCTGTGGAATCTTGGTACTATTTATCTGTGGGCTCCTGGCTTGCTGCCAGCCCATTCCCAGACACCATCCCTTGCGCAGTAAGTCCTGAGGAAAACCGAGTGCTGGGAGACGCAACCAGTCTCCCGAGGCTGAGCGGGGTCTTTCTATAGGTGAAGACAGTGGTGTTAGATTGGGGGACTGGTGTCTGGGGAGGACTGGTGCTGACTAGAGCCTTACACATATAGAGGGAGATTTTAGACAACGTGATGGTTGGTAATGTACCAACACAGTTACCAGTATGTTGAGAAACCATTGTATGCAACCACCTAATAACACTGATGATCCAGTTATTGCAAATACAGTCCAATCTGTTTCCTAGCTTGTGACTAATGAGCCACCCCATAAAAATTAGGGCTGCCAAAATTCTAACTTTAAAAACCCCAAAACCTTGTTTTTGGTGGACAGACATGTTTAGAACAAACACACTTTAGCAATGTGTTTTGTTAACTACTTATGCTAACTAAATTGCTATGACCCCACTTAGGCTCATCAAATAGATATGTTACATTTAAAAAAAAAAATGTTTAATGAATGCTTACTTGATCTATAGAATAATTTTCTTTTGTTTATTTCTACATTTCTAAACAGTGGCAAAATTAATACAAACCTGCAAGCTGTACTTTCCATACACTTTTCAGCAAATCCTAATTGTTTTAAGTCATTTTTTGCTGAATAAACAAAGTCATACTTAAATCCATCTTAATATTTTAAAATGTGGAAAGCAGGTTTGAGGAATATGATGAATATAGTTTAATCCACATATAACTGACTAGTTCCCTAAGACCAGCATCCCTTTAGTGTCAGTGAAATATTCCTGTGCCAAAATAACAACTTGTTTTCTGACATGGCAGTCTTTTCAAGAAGCAATATTTCACTATGCTCAGAAAGGATATCCAATCAGCATTTCCTACCTCACTTTGCAGATGGTGCAAGTCTACGATGGCAAAATCTAAAAATGTTGCATAGAAGTGGGCACAATCAAATCCTTGTGCAATTTAAAAAATGTCTTTAGTTTTTGTGTTTATAAGGTTGTCATATAGTTCTCATGTATTATCTTGTTATAATTCTGTAAATACAGCTAGTGTATTTTGTAACAGATGAACCACAGTTAAATTACAGCAAATAAAAATCAAGCTTTAATGACAGAACATAGGTAATACTACTGTTTAATTTTGACAATATCCCTGAATTCCATTATGACCGAAGTTTAATAAAATGGCGCTTTATGGTTCTTTTTAGCTGCAAAATATTTATTTTTTATATAAAAATTAATACATTATTTTATTTTTATTAAGTTTATTGAAATGAATGATTTTATTATATGATTTTGTTGTTTATTTTGTCACAATCCAGCAATTATATGTTATGATACAGAAAATTAGTGTGCAACTTTTATCCTTTTGCATAAAAAGTGGGCTTTGCTGTAACTTTTCAGATTACAGACATTTTCATCATATCATACATTTCCAATGTCTCTAAGTCATCTTTGTGAAATCATATGAAGCAGATATGCACAGTCCCAACAAATATAACTATATGAAAAAGAAGAAACAGTGAGGTTGGTGTAATAAAGGAAATTATGTTGGTGTAATAAAGGAAGTAATGTTTCATGGAATGCCAAATTGCATACATGGAAATCATTTAAAAAATACTTTTACTTACATGTGATTGGATGGTTGAAGTCCATTGCAAAGAGAAATATTTATATATATAACTTTATTTAGATAAACCCCATTGTTCCACTGTAGAGCAAAATAAACGTATAAAAAACTTGTATAAATTATACACCTAAGGCAATTTTAGGTATTGGTAAACTATTGGTATATGACCCTTGTCGATATTCCTAAAGCTGTAGCTGTTATTTTTAAGAGCTATTAGCAGGCACATACTGGGAAATGAAAATGCTTAGGTAATATAAAAAACAAAAACAAGAAAATAACAACAGAAACAAAAAGTAAGCTTTTGACTGGGTCTGTTATTAAGGGAAATGTATCCTCTTCAATAAGTCCATATATTAATCCTACATTTCATTAAATGTAGTAAAATGCAACTTGCTGGCAAAATCAGTGCTCATAAATATTAATTTGATTCAATTTGAACCCATTATCAGGGGTATATGTGGATGTCAATTTATCACAAATTCTGTACTAATAGCATCGAATTGGTAAGCTACACCTACCTGCTTTTGCTTTGCCAAAAGCACTGTTTTGGTGAATGTGAAGCAACATGACTTCCAAATACATTTTGTGAAGATATTCTGAAGCTTTGTTATGTTTCTAAATATGTACAGGTACTTTGGGACCATAATAAATTAGTGTGCACTGTAATATTTAAAGATTCTTAAAATTTGGATTTTATCATGGACAGATTCTATAGGACTTGGGGCAGATCATTTAGTAACCTTATTACGGAACAAAACAATGTAAAAGATCAATTTTCAATTTAGCTGATATGCCTGTTGTTAATGAAGATCTATATAGTATTCTGTTAACATCTGAAATTTGTAATTAAAATTTGTAAGATCACATAATTTGTTGACCAGCAATATTGTAGCTTGACTAGAGCTGATGTCCATGGGCTTTTGTTTGCTTCAGATGGATTTTCATTTTCTATGCAAGCCTATAGGGATGCCACATCCACTTGAAGCAGATCAAATGCATTCCAGAAGGAGATCAAATAAAATAATAAAAAGATGATTTGTGTAGTGTTTACAAGCGGAGCAATGACACGGCATTGGGCAAAAAATGATAAACTGAAAAGTTGACAAAAGTGGTACCATTACAGAGGGTGAAACAGAATGAAAGTAGACAGCTGTCCATCATTGGTCTACTGCCTGAAGGATAAGTGACAGCAATATTAGTGTATTTCAAAGTAACAAGAAGACTAAAATTAAACATATTTAATTCACAAACTATATTTTTCTAGAGGTGTTTAAGGCTAAGAAATCAATTTTAAAAACACCTTTATTCAGAATAAATAATTGTTAAAAATAACAATTTTTTATTATTGTAAACCTATTGTTGCTATTACAATTAGTTAAACTCCTGGATATAAAGGAGATGTTATGTTTAGTTGCTTTCCTTTGTCTGATTCATAGATATACCTCAGTCCTAATAGAAAAACTCTTTATCCTTGTAGGTACCAGTTACCAGTTTCTGTTGCTCATGGACTGTCCATCTGTTGGCAAAATGATTTGAGACTTATGTCTGTGGGTTCCTTTAGCCAATAAAGGGAAGCATGGTTTAACTTGTACGAGAGATAAATAAATATTTTATGCTTTGCTAAGTTTGATGATTGATTTAGTGCTCCACTTAAAATACAGTTGCTCAACCGGAACACATATTTTTTGTTTGTACTATTTAAATATAAGTAAACCTTGGTAAATATAATTGAAAGCCACAGGTTAGATTTGAAAAGCAGTACATTCAACACCTACAGAGGTGGTCCAAGCCATCCTCTGCCATTCAGTCCCAAATCTTCCTATAAAAATTACAGGGGCTACGGGCTACTTTTCTAAAACTTTCCAGTAATAGATAAAAACAAAGCAATCAATGAACATATCACGTACCTGGCCAATACTGCTGTAAATTAAGTTACGCAGAATATGCCACTGTTCAAGTATCCACTGTGCACTTTTGAATTGCCCTTATCGCCATAATACACTATTTTATAATCTTTTGTGCAGTATATTGATGTACCTCAGGCCTAGATGTTTTGACAGCATGCTGAGCCATTTTTAAAGCGTACAGATGTAGCTACAGATGGTGATTGCAAGGGAGAAACAAATCCTACAGAAATTTCTTTCATGCACGGCAATATAAAATACCCTTATATTCAAAGCACATTCAATTTTCTCTAACAATGAAAGACATTTACAATGTGTAAAAGTTACAGATTTACACGGTTCAATGTAAACTAAATCGACTTGAATATCAAAGCCATTAAAGTTATTTTACACCAATCAGTTTTTGCTAAAGGCCATTCCAGGCCATCTTGTTTATCAGCATAACACAAGTCAACAGTTAAGAAACTAGCAGATTTTCTGTTCCAGGCTGTAGCAGCGAACAATATTCCTAGGGATATTTTTAAAATGTACTAACGCGAATATGCATTCAGCTTTTGATCTTCCACAAAACAAATTCTTCATAAATAAACAAAGAATGCTCTGTAGTAGCTGACAGAACAACTTAGGCTCAATGGGCTGTGCTAATGGAATGAAAGGAATAATAATAATAATAGAAAAAAAATTCTGAGTTTCAAATCTCACTTACAATTTTCACGGAAGCTGAATCTTACCTTAATTACTAATCTATCTGAAATCATTAAAAAGAGATTTCAATTATGTACTGTCAATGAGCTCAAATACACAAAATTAAATTAGAACTGTATTTTAGATTAAATATTTTATTATTTAAATCCAGAGCAACAATATTTAAATACCATTCTGGTGTGCTCAGAAAATGAACTTTGTATTCACTTGTGATGTGTTGGAGAAAATCAGAATTAGTATGAAATAGTAGGTTAAATCTTTTACTGGAGATTTTTAATGACATTTCAGTGTTCCTCTTATAATTACTCTTCATCTAAGATATCCCATAATGATGTTGGACATTCTTGGTTCAGGCTCACTGGCTTGCTTCATTAGCATGTCATTCCCATTCCACATCATAAGATTTAATTGTAATGCCGAATATGCACAGCTCTCCACAGAAGTCTAATCAAAGTGGATTCACTTGTATTATTAATATCAAAAATCAGTCCACTTGCTATTTTTATAAATAAAAGAATCCAGATACATAAATCAACTGTCATTTATTAGCATGTAACCAGCATATCTGCTAGACATATGAGCAGCCCTATCACAGCTCCTTAGGATTATTTTCATCAAGATTAAAACCCATCTACATTAAATATACATACTAATTCCTCCATAAAGTAATCAGATTACAGTGCAGGTGACATTGTGTGCTGAAATTTAAATGATTTGCAGTAATGAACTAGAAAGGTGTACTTGGAAGAAAACAGAAGAAAAGGGTTCATAACAAGAAGGGGAATATTTCTTTTGTTCTTTCAGTACAGAATGTGTCTTAATGTTTCTAATATATATATATATATATATATATATATATATATATATATATATATTATACTCCAGTCTTTTGATATATTTAGTTATCTAAACTTCCTTGGTATTTTCCCCAAACTTTAAGGATGGTTAAATTTTAAAAAGAAAACAAGTGAGTTACATGATTTGAACATGGAGCCATGCTCCCTTTCTACTAAACACCGCATTTATACCATCTTACCTCTGACCCTGACTCCTATGGGTGCACAAATGTATACCAAATGTTCACCAAAATGTATATGGGCCAAATGTAGAACATGGCATTTTTACTACTTCATTCATGAATTAGTGTGTTTGTGCAATAAAGTTGCAGAAGAGAGGACTATGGCAATCTTTGTCGGGGGGCAAGGATAACCATTTGGCCCCCACAGGATATTGAAGGGTGATGTGAGTGTGACCATACAACAAATATTGTGTGCCAGAGTGTCACTGTCCCAGCTTTTTAGTCTCCCCTTACTATGTTGTAGTATGTAATTGTCCACAATCGCATAGCTCAGTTTTAAGAGGGTTGAATGGTTGGATGGGTGATGTCAGCAGGGATACAATGAGAAAAATGTCTGAAATCACTCTTATTCGCTTGATTGGCCCTGGGTACAACATGATCATATGCTTTTGGAATGTGGATGCTTATGGTCTTTTTTTTTCTCCTTTTCATGCAATTTTACTTAACCCTAAAGCAAAGAAGGGGACCAATTTATTGATGTTTAATACAGGAAGATCAATGAAGAAGCCAACTTCTGTATATTTGGTAAAAAATGGTCAGGGATGCATCTTCCACAAATATTTTTCATTTTCCTAGAGGCCTGGGCCTTACTGTTATTTTTTGTAAGTAGCAATGCCCTGCTTGCCCATTTTATCACATCCTAACCTAAAGAGATGGCTGCGTTTCAGGTGGCAAGAAGTGCTTATCTATTGTGGGTAGAGTCATATGTTGCAACAGGGAAGGGAGACTTACAGAGCATGGTAGAAATGACTAAGCAGGGGGCAGAGCAACTACAGAAGTACACAGAGCTTTCTCTGGTGTCTCTCTGAAATCCAGTGTCGGTATATTTATGAATATTACTTTCATCCACAGACATTTATGTGTTTTCTTTTTGCAATGTGTCTGTAAGAACAAAACAGTTGGCAAACCTGGTCAGTCTGACCTTTCTCTCTCTATAGTTCCAGAGAGTTTTTATATGTTTTGGAGATGTCGTTGTTTTGTACCTTAATCCTTTCAGCATTTTTAGTTTACTCTTATGTAGGGTAATAATATATCACAGAAAAAAAGTTGGTTTGAAAAAATTGTTAGCAATACCTTACCGTAAGTTTAGGTTGGGTTGGTGAGGGCAAAGATTAGTACTGCATCAACTTTTTTTACACGTTTTTGATTGTTTAAAAAAATCTAAATAGTGTTGAGCATTTGACAGTTGTGCAGTAAATGCAAATGTAATCCAGGCCATTGTGACAAATGGCCATTCAACATCCATGCAGCAACATTTGACTTTTAACAATCTATTGTTCTCTGCAATTATATCATCAGTAATTCACTATTGCTGAAGAGAGGCACTGGACAGAACTGTAACAGTTCTTCCTGAGCCTACATACTCAGAGGAAGTACCTTTACATTAGTAGTTGATCCATATCGGTTCCAGTGTTGACACAATATGGAAACATTGTATTTACTCCTATGGATGCCATATAGGAAGATCTGAAGCTTAGGAGCTGATCGCTGGGACAAACAGCTAGATCCCTGCGCTGTTTTAAAACCAAACCAGAGACTAAAACAGTTAAGCAAACTGGATTAGATGGAGAACAGAGATGTATTGACCTGTTTGAAAGGCTTTGATTTAGCTTTCAGTCGTTCAAGAAATGTATTTCCATCAGGCTGAATTGCTATAAGCCCTTTTGCATTCACATTGTCTTGTGTGGTGTAGCAAAGCATCTACAATGCAAACAAAAGCCCGTGTACACAAGCCCTTACTCATTCAATGTCATTCTTCTTCTTCTAAACTGCTTATTGCCAATTATATTACCTAAGCCATACTAACAATAAAGAATCCATGCTCAGTCATACTTTAAGCACTGTTCAAATGTTTTTAACTTACTAAACATAATTTATGTTTATTTTATTTATTTTTGTTTACACTTAAAATGATTAAGTCACTGAAATTTGTAAAAGAGTGCTTTACTTTCCTGAAATGCCAAGACATATAAGAACTCCATGTCAACATTTGTTTTACGTCAAGGGTGGCCTTGACTGTAGGTATGTCAGAGGCGGGTACAGTAAGTAGGGCCTTGAAATCATATCATGAATTGAGCATAATGTGTAATCTGTTCAATAAATAAAAAAAAAGGTAAATAGGAAGAATTCTGGAAGAATCTTCGAAGATTGGGTATAGTTTAGGACACAAGAATGACAGAGTGTAAAGAACAAATTATATATAATATATTAGAATAGCATCACTTATATATTTGATTAGATCTTCCCATGTCATGAAAATCAAAATATTTGTTAGACTTGGTCTAAAGAGAAGAAAGGTGGCCCAATCAAACTGTCTGCGCTAACATGACTTTTTCTCATATAATTACTAATTGTATATAGTAAGTAGTAGCAAGTTTGTGTAATGTGTAATACAATATTTACCCCTAATAATGGCCCTGCATATATCAGTTATTTTGTGAAACGGGCTTGGTGATTTGCAATACTGGTTGCCAAAGAGTAGCAGTTATGAGTTATTCAGTTATGAGTCTCTGCTTACTTGAATCACGCTGACAAAAGACAGCATGCTCAGGGTAAGGGAAAGGAGAGAGAACGTTTCCTCCCTTTTTTTGTTTAATGGTTTCTAACAGTTTATAAATCTTATTTTGTAATGTGGCACAATTGTAAATCATGTGAAAAATGAATATGCTTGTTAACTAAGAAAAAAAGGTGATTCCAAAAACAACAGCATAGAGTTTGTGGCTTTGAAATATTAGATATGGGCTACTTTTGTATAACTGGTGGTGTCATCAGGTAAGGGGATGGTTGGAATATAATCATCAGGTCAGATAGCATTTCTTTAGATTGGTAAATCCTGATGTTATACCATTCGGTCCTCTCCTCCTGTATCACTGTCTGTATTAGTCTGTCATTTGCAATCCCTATTTAATGTACAGCGCTGCGTAATATGTTGGCGCTATATAAATCCTGTTTAATAATAATAATAATAATAATAATTCCTAAATATTATTAATATTGAAAACAGAATGACATGCACTGGAAGGCAAACAGAAGGCCTGCAATACTGAAGAAGTGACTGTTCACTTTATTCAAATGATGCAGACCTAAAACTTTATAATTCAACATGTCATTAGACATAATGTTGCTTCAGTACTTAACATTGTAAACAAATATTTTTCTGCAAATGAAAGTCCATATCAAATATTCAAATAAATAGTTTCAGTTCAAGTGCTACATATAACTATAATGTTTGATCTCTAAGACTTTCATTTCAGTGTCCACTAATGCACACATTGTCCAGCATTAGGAGTCCATCTCCTTCCATTTGTTATATGTTACAAAAATATTCACTTAATATTCTTACTAATGTCTTGTAAATATATTTGGGAGAACTTCACAGTTTCCATGCAACATATGTTAATATTTGTTTATTTGCAATCTCTATTTTAATAGTACTTTTCATATTTTAAGGGTTGCACATTTTTCATAATGCCTCATATTTTTGCATCAGTCCTATGTGTATTCATAACTCTGTATTACCCATATTAGAGATGGACTAAATGAGGGCTATTATTCTGCTCTGGTCATGATTGGTGCTTAATTACTTGAAGTCTACAGTAAAAATTCTAAAAATCTGTTATAACAGAAGCTCTAATTATTCCAAACACTTTGAGACTTATATGTCCTTTGTGTTAGATTCTAATTAGAATTTGAAGGAAGATTGTACAAGTTTTCTAATTGTTTAATTAGATCTTAATTGTTTTATAATTATACCCTTGTTCATTAAAGTGTTTTCTTAACAAAATATTTTTGTAAGGTAAAGTGTACATTTCAATAGTAATTGATTAAACTGATTGCAAAGGTCAGCGATGATTAAGAAAATCAATAATGACATTATTTAATATTTACACCAAATATTTGTTGCTTATAACAATACAAACAAGTATACAAAGATTAAACAAATCAGAAATTAATACATACATAAGTAAATAATACAAATATTTTCTGTACTGCAAAAACTGATAGATTATGGGGAGCATAAGGTATTTGCTACTTTAATAATTAGAATTCCAAATTAATTCTAACTATATGCATTGGTACACTGCTTTTATAAAAATTCTTCATTTTAATATTAGTTTTATGTTGCTTTTTGATGTTACATTTTATAAAATCATTTATTCTCAGTCAGAATAAATCAAGAAAGCCTGATAAACAATACAATATTGTTTGCATGTCTTTTTCTTTGTGTAGATGATAATACAATCTACATTCAGTGGTTTGTAAAACGAATTACCCCTAACTTTAGTCAACCTAAATAAGATATGTGCACCCCCATCCTACATCTCTCATCCTTGGCCAGGTCATGTGGTGCAAAACATGTTAGTCAGCCCAATTAAGTTCCCTTTTGCAGAAAAGGAAGGGAGTAGGGTTTTTGGTTGCCGCCAGTATTTGTATACTGGTTGCCGCCAGTATTTGTATACATTCTGTTGGCAAACATTCACTTTGATTACCTTTCCATAGGATTCTAGTGGTTGTGTAAAATTTAGCAGAGTTGGTTCTGCCTTGAATCTGATCTATTCTGACCTAGGATAAGAAATTTGATATCCCAGGCATAGGGTTCTTTGCAGGTAATATATTTTAACACAACTTTTTTCTTACAGTTCACTGCAGTGAGTACAACACAGACTGCTTGCACATTATAAAAACAGGGAAGGATATATGAAACCTTGCAGCAATTTACCATATTACCATTAGTTATCAGTCTGCCTAATTCTGACAAGTGAGAGAATAACCTTCAGCAAGACATTTACTTGATCAGCTGCAGACACTGGGAACATAAACATTTCACATATACATACAGGTGGGAGACGCTGATAACAAACAAATAATGAACTCTAAATTAAGTCATTTAAACCTTTAAATTCTGATTGGGAATTTTCTGAATGTGACGACATGTCTAAACAATCTGACCAAACTCAATCTGACTAAGATGTTTTACATTCCACTCACTGCTAATAGTACCATCTTCCAAATGTTTACAGACTGGTGTGGCTAGTATATTAGTGATTTAAACAAACAATGGGGATTCTAGGTGAGCAAGGAAGGGCAAAGATGAAAAGTAATTAAACAAAGATAATTTGAGAGAAAGAATTAAAGCAGGGGAATTTTGTGGCTAAATTTTTTATGTACAATTGTTTACAAAAAAAACAATATGTTTTTGTAACATCTACAAAAAAAGATGTATTTTCTCCCTGTAATTGACCCTTCACAATAAGAGGGTGGTTACAGGGATTTGGTACTGAATGTAGTCTAACTGCCAATGTCGTTAGAATTATCAAGTATATATATAGTGTAACTGGATATCGATTCCTGATGCGTTTCACTGGTTTGGGCTTCCTTAGGTAAGTTTAGGGGAAACTACGACAATATGACTGGATCACCAGGACAATCCTGCCAATTTGGGGGCAGTTGAAGAGAGAAAAAGATAAGTGAATTCCATAGGGTGTTCAGAATCTCTGACTAGATATTAAAGAGTATATAGACCAGAGAATAATTTCGGGGTCCAAATTGGTAATACAAGGTAGAAAAGATGCTGAAGAATCTGTGCCCAATAAGGAGCTCTAGAATATTCAGAATAAATTGCAAAAGGGGAGCACTTTAGGCAGTGCTTGGACTAGAATGATGACAGCTTAGGAGAATCCAACAGGGCATCAGCCTGGTGGCTTCTAACAGGCAGAAAAGATAGTTATAGTAGTTAAACAAAGACGTTCACTTTAAAGTGACTTTAGAAATCTGTTTTTTATATCTAACATTGCACACAGCATATTTTTCTTTTTTAGTGTGGCTGCAATAGATATAGACCTGTATTCTGGCTATTTAAATTGCTAAAAATGGTCAGTTTTGAAGAATATTTAAGCCAACTTTAAGAATATTTACAAAATATGTGTTGCATTAATCTATTTTTTAATCTAAAATTATTTATTAAAAAATATGATAATAATCCTAAATTAATATAGGCTGAAAATTGTCATTGAACTTGAAATAAAATTGTGAAATATCTAACTGTGTGCACTGTGAAATTTGAGTGTGTATTCAGTGATATATCTTGGATTACACTCACTTAATTTGTGACCATAACTATTGCAATTTATGATATCAGAAAATCAAAAATTTGGATTTTCTACTAGCGTGTAAATCCAATTCACAATATTTCCATAACATATATCCGTTGGATGTAACCAGTGTTTGTGTGTCACTTCAGATGGATTTAACTCTATACCGGTCTAGTCTCAGTTTTTCTGCATGTCGTGTTTTTAAACAGTTTATATTTGTTATCATATCAAAGACAGGCTTGCAGTTTTCAAAAGGAAGAAGAGAACACAGCGCCCAAGGCTCTTCCAGCATTACATTTCTTATTCCATTTTATCTTTCTTGGTTTTGACTAATGTCAGTAACAGCTACTGGTAATAAACTGCTTGTTACAGCTTGCTGTTGCCTTGAAGCATTGGCTTTGATACATTGTTAGCCAATTGGAAGCATTTCCTGATTACATTTGCAAACTGCTTGTTTATTGATTGGAAGTTAATAAAGTAAAAGACAACTTTACAGCTTAAAATTAAATGAACAGATCCTTTGATGTGCACATTATCCAATCATCCAACATTTAATGCAATGGAAAGAAGTTTTCTCTTCCTTTTTACAGGGCCGTGGGTGCATTGGATAAATTAATTTTGATAGAAGAGCAGTTATTGATATACATGAAATAAAATATAGATATAGGAAGATGTTCCTTCCTAATTGTGTGCATTGAATATACAAATCAATTTGCATGAATTTAAACTAGTGTATTTATTTAAGGAAATCTAATCCTGCATTTTTGCAACTATGAAAAAGTAAAAAAATGCAATATTCATAAATATATAAACCCCTTAAAAATATATATATCAATAGAAAAATATATTTTTTTCACTCGCTATATATACAGTATATATTTAAAATGAATATATATATATATATATATATATATATATATATTTACAAACTGCTCTAAATATTTAAGACAGCCTTGAATATACAAAGTATAACACAAAGTCAATTAGAATATTCATCCGTCCAGTTGTGAATTAATTTCACCTTATATGGTACAAATGAAATAAACAACAGGTAGACATAATTAATAACTTAATTACCCTGTAACCTTTTCTAGATATTGTCTGTTATCACTATGATTTTCAACCTCCATTAAATGTTTAAAACAAAATAAAGAATAAAAATGTGTGTATTTGACTTTCACATATTTTTTTTTTTATTTAACTCTTACAGGATTAGGTATTGAGGTTTTGTGTCACCTGTAAATTACCCATGGAGTACCTAATTGCCCATGGAGTGCATTGTTTTAATGTGGCAAAACATATGCACCATGGCCCAACATAATTTTTTTTTCTGTATCATTGAGAATAGAAAAAATGGTACTTTGACATTCCTATGTGCACTTGCCAGACTATCCAAGTTGTGTTTGTGTTTGTACCTGTGTTTTTGCACACATCAGATCTCTGTCAGAAAATAACAAAATGGTAATGTCGAACACATCTATAAAAATAGCAATACAGAAACTATTCTTAAGGGGTAAGTTTAATGTTGAAAAAGACAAGTTAGATGGTAGAAACATGGATGAGTGCAGGAACACTTTAATGAAATCACACTAAAGCAAATGTGTGAAAGTGTCACAGAAAAATCTTTATCTCCCACATTTTTACATTTAGGAATTATAATTACTTGATGCATGTTGGTGCTCCTGCATGGCTCTACATACAAAGAGAATGATGAATAAGGCCCTGACCCTCATCAGCTTGCAGCATACCATAGCTGCCATTAAAGCTAAAGCTCACCTGCCATCAACTCTGTCTTTTTTACTGTATATGTCTTATATGCAAGCCACTAGGTGTCCTTGGTAATATAAAACAAGTTGGATCTCCCAGTGCCAAACCAAGTTTTTTTGCCATATTTAGAATCAGGAACTAACTTATTAATTCATACAGTAATGAAAGATCACTTCTACAAGTTTAATGTTTTCATACTCAAAAACAAAAACCACTGTGGATACATTTTGCACCTCACAATTTCATAAACTAATATGGGTAATTTACTAAATTTATCACCCAACTTTAATGATACACTCAGACAAGTGTTTTCCATCTAGCAATGCATCAACATATCTCCAACTGGCAAGGTACTGTTACATGGTAATTCAGCTACTTGAATTTGTTACTTGTATTCAAATGTCATTAAATCTTTTCATCAGCAGTGGAACAACATTTACATTTTACTTGTTAAATGATTAGAAATCAGGCATACAAGCTGTGCATCTGCAATAAAACTGAAGAAAGAATGTGGAAATTTAAAGGGCACCTATCATTTAGTAGTAGACATATTAGTGTAGGGGTGGACTGTAATGAAAACAGACACAGGCAATAATCTTTTTCAGTAATAAAACATTTTGAGTATCTGTTAACTGGTTTGTGGTTCTTGTTCCAGTACTGTGTTATCCTTGTCCTCATCCTACTTGCATGCTACAATGGCATTATTAAAATCTTAGATTGTTGGTGAGGTTAGCTGTTATGCTAAAAAAAAGCTGGTAAGTAGAAGAAAATAACTCTAGTAACTCAAATAACTAATTTTTAGCTTGTTAATCCATTACTTTTTTCTTATGAATACCTGAGCTAGTGTCACACAGACTGTGTTGGTGACATACCCATTTTATTGTTTATTAGAACAGCCGATGTGTTCTTTAGACTGCTTTTCACCAGGTTTATTTTAATGCTTTACTGAGCCCAACAAGGGTACTAAATTAGAGGTGGTAAAATGAACAACCACGTTTACTGCACATGTGATGACAGTATTAAGTTATGTTGTTTTTGATTTTAAAAGGGTTAGCATTTTACAAAGCATGTGTTTATCGGCATTGGTATTTTTAGTTCTTAATGCTAGAAACACTAGTTGCCCTGCAGTCAAAGTAAAGGTAATGAAAAAAAACTACATTTAAACTACACACAAGAGTCGTAGGCATGCCTGGGGCATATGTTAGAAGTGCAGAAATAAAGACGCAAAGAGCAGTACAGTGACATATGTTTACAACGGTTGCTTCAAAGCGCACACTATTAAACATTCTGGCCTGTATACAGTTTTAATGGCAACAACTTTATAAATTACAGTAAATGTAAAAGCAACTAAATGTTAAGAAAAGTATGTATTGGATTATAATTTATTTACACAACAGTGACAATATTGTCAGTTCTTGACTCGTGGTTTTCTCAATTTTCCAGGCTCAGTTTAAGTGATAGGTAAACAAAATAAGCCTCAATTATTAAAATAATAAAAACCTAAAACCCCAGGGCCTGATGGCTTCTCTCTGAACTACTATAAGCAATACCAGGACATTCTTCTACCAAACCTGTGCAAGTATGTAAATAGTCTGACGCGGGGGGGGGGGGGGGGGGGGATGTGTGTAGATACACTAAGGGCTTACAGCTTTTGCCCTACTTCCCTACTTAATGTGGACGTGAAGCTATATGCGAAAGTGTTGTCCATGCGTCTGCAGGAACTAATACCCGCAGCAGGTAGTGAGGCTAGGCATAATTAAACACATGTTCTATCACTGATTCATCATGTTCACAGGTACTGCCGGCCCACCCTTCTCCTATCTACGGATGCTAAGAAGGCCTTCGACTGGGTGGACTGGCTGTACTTGTCCATGACTTTGAAACATTTGGGCCTGGGTCCTAAGATGCTCAAGTGGATTATGTCCCTCTACCCATGCCCCACTGCACGAGAGTGTGTCTTTTTTCCCACTGCACAATGGTACCAGACAGGGGTGCCCGTTGTTGCCTTTTGCCTTTTCACTGGAAACTTTTCTGAGCACACTGCATCTAAATATCAATGTGCACGGTGTAAAAATTGGGCAAACCGAGCACAAACTAGCGGCTTATGCCAATGATATTCTTTTTTCGTGCAACAACCCATAATCTCTCTTCCCAACCTATTGGCAGAATTCACAGAATTCTTCCAATTAACTAATTTTAAAATTAACCTTTCTAAATCTGAAATCTTAAATATAAATATTCCAAGACCAGAGGCATATGGATTGAAAGCTAACTTACCTTTCACATGGTGACCTAGAGCTCTCACGTACTTAGGAACAGAGAATAAACCCTCCCTGACTGGACTTTACTTCAGAGAGAATCATGTACCCCTGCTGAATGCCATTAGGTAAGATATCCAAAGATGGAAGCAATTACACCTCTTTTGGATAGGGAGAGTTAATGTTTGGAAAATTATTATCCTTCCCAGGGTACTTTATGTATTTCAGATGCTTCCCATACTGATCCCAACTTCTTTTTGTAGGTGTCTCAATAGTATGGTTGCTTCTTTTATTTGGTACCCTTCAAGGGCCCGGATCCTGGGCCAGATTTTAGCAATATTACAGAGCATCCCTTCTAAACAGAGTTTTGAATTGAATACAATAGCCTCTCCAAGGGCTGGGTTGGGCTAGAGTCTGTCCTTTTCTCAGCTAACTTGAGCACAATTATTTGGCTGACAAAATAACATAGACAATAGATACCTCTCCCTTGTGCTACATAGACAACAGGGCTAGGAACACAAACTCCCTGCTCCCAATTACTGGGCACACTTATTTTCTCCCAGGGCTCCACTCCAACTTTTTAAGCGGGGAGAGTCCCCAGACTCCACACTTCTTCTACATCAGGTTTTGACTGGGGACTCTATTCGCCCCTTAGCACAAATTGTGTCCTCAGAGGCATTGAGACTGATACACAACTGGCAATACTTTCAGCTACGACACTTTGTGAGGTTCGTTCGTTCGTACGCTCTAGGTTTGATCTCACTTCTCAGGAGGGTATGTTAAGTAGACAAGACAGACCTCCCCATACTGTATCGCTGCTATACAAGTTTTTGATTAGCCTCAATGGTCCAGTGTTCCCTGAGTATTTAGCATGGTGGGAAACTGAACTAAATAGTAGACTACCTGATCCCCAAAAAAGGGCTATTCTGTGCTTGGCGCAGAAGATATCCATTTGTGCCAGGATACAGGAAGGCAACTTCAAACTTCTCTCAAAGTGGTACTATGTACCTGCACATTTACACCGTATGTCCCCCCAGGCATCACCTTAAAGCTGCAGAGGGTGAGGAATGCATGGTACAATGTTGCACATTTGGTGGCATTGTCCAGTGGTTGGGAGATACTGGTGAAAGGTTCTTGAAATGACTGAAACAATTTCGCAGGTCTCCTTGGAGTTTTCCCCTTGGTGTGTCCTCTTTCATTGCACCGAACTGCATACAGGTAGATACAAACCCTCGATTGTGCCCTACGTTCTTAACGCAGCTAAGGCACAAATACTGCATTATTGGAAGGATCCCAGGGAGCCACCAATAAAATGCTGGCTTCAAATTGTAGAAGAAAGCTGTAATATGGAGAAAGGCTACCATTATTTACGTGATACAGCCTCACAGTTCACTGATATATGGGCCCCCTGGATCCTAATCAAAGATTACACTCAATATCTTGAAATACTCAGTCAAGATTAGAATACCTGTTCTTGTTATACTGGGCTACTCAAATGCCTTTTCAGGTGGGGTCCTAAAAGATCTGAGTTCCTTCACACTGTTACTCCAGACATGTGTTTGAATATTGTTGTTTGTTTTCCTCTACTGTTGCATTCCAAGTTTTCTATGCATTTTACTGACTGTATGGTATACATGTACGACATACACATTCCCTACCTAGTTTTCCCCCTTCCCTAGACCAGTTTTGGAGCATATTTCTTGAAGCATGCACCAAATGACTACAAGTGCAAAAGCAAGTATGTGCTTTTTGAGGGAACCACATTCTTAAAGTCTTCTTCTTTTTTAAATTGCCCTAACCTTGTTTGGATCTTAAACCTGGTGGATCAGTTTGCTTACGTCTGTTTGTGCTAGTTTTAGTTTAACCATTTGATTTGCTTATTTTCTTTAATCAATGCAGTTAGAGTAATGTATTGAAGTACATGTAGGATAAGTAGACCAGGCACTTGTACCAGGAGGTCAAGTGGGGCAGAAACATGCCACTATTTTTTCTTTTGCTATAATTCCTGGAAAATAAATGTCATAAGAAAGGTCAAACAAAATGGTATAACTGTCCTAAATTTAGAAATAATAATCTTTCCTCCACTTTTGACACTGCTGATCACCCCCTTCTAATACAAACCATGCGTTCCATTGGTATCAGTGACACTGCTCTCTCTTGGAGGGATTTTAAAAAATATTTTTTATGATAATGAAGAAAAAATTTGAATTTTTGGGGTAATTTTTGAAGGTTGACCAATAAAATGTTATTTAGTTTTGTATGATGTTTTCTGTATCTTTAAAATGAAGCTTAGAATATCAATAAATATGGAGTAGTTATGCTAAAAAACAAAATATAGCAATGCACACACACACATAGATGTGTTTACACTTTGTTCTATGCTTGCTGAAGTATTTATGAGACCTTTAGTAAACACTAAAAAGCAGAGAATAGTATGTAGTTAGAAAATGTCAAGTGAGATTTTTGTCACAAAGACAGGTTAATACTAAGTATGTATGATTGCATTTGAGCATTTTTCCGCTTGCATTATTATCAAAGACAGGAATCATATTATGTGTGTACAGTTTTAAAAGCATATGGTTGTTCTGTGCCCAAAGGAAAAGCTACAGTGTACAAGTTTAGCTGAATGCACTTATTTACCTGATCCTTCTACTAAGAAGTAAGAGTTTTAAATAAAATATTGCTTTTTGCAAAATACATTTTATTCATATTTTCTTTTCTTCAACTTGTTCCTATTGAAAACACAATTGCTAGTCCATTTTATGTCTATTTGTAATTCTGTGTAATATGAACTGATGTATGAATTTTTAAAACTAGTAGCATTTTATTTCAGCGATCACTGTATTCACAGCACTCACAGGTTGCATATGCTCTACAAAATTTGGGGAAAATGCCATATGTATGAATTTGGCCTCCCTATTGACCTCAGACAGGTGGGAACAAAGAACCATCATTTAAAAGTGCAGTTTGCAGAGCCCATATTAACTCTCCCAATTTTCTTATTTTTGCTCTCCTCTGGATCAGTGTAGACAAAGAATCCATTTCTGCACAGTTCATTATTGATGCCACAGATTCTCAACCAGTGGTTCCACCATTTTTTATTCTTTCCTTGTGACAAATTGTGACAAAGTTAATATGGGCTACACAATGACAGGGTGCACAGACGTTTGCTAAACCAAGCAGACACCTGTGTTGTACAACTGTCAAGTAAGGAATGTAAAGAAACAAAAAAATCATAAAATCCCTAAAGGTCATATACAAAGGGTAGATTATTACAACTTGCAGCTGCCTTTTATTAAGCTGATGTAACTGGTAAATTTTGCCAGCTTAATATTAGCATTATAGAGCATGAGTGCAAACATAGAAAGGGAAAGCTCACTACTATAAACAAAACTTTAAGAGCTGCCATGTGGAAATGTATTATTATATGGGAAACAAAGGCAATAGTGAAAATATGCAGCCAATATGATACATGGATACAGTCAATACGATACAAGGTCACGTAATCGCAATTACAAAAATACACTAGCAATAAAATATTAAAAATTATTAATATTAATATTATTATTAATATTAATAATAATAAACAGGATTTATAATGTGCCAACATATTACGCAGTGCTGTTCATTAAATAGGGGTTGCAAGCGACAGACAGATACAGACAGCCCCGAAGAGTTTACAATCTAGGAGGTGGGGGAAGTAACACACAATAAAAGGAGAGATATGTAGTGGTGGGAAGTAGTGAGGGTTTTAGGAGACAGTAGAAGGGTAGGCAAGTGTAAAAAAATGGGTTTTGAGTGCTCTTTTAAATTGAGCAGAAAGTAGGAGCAAGCCGAATAGGATGAGGAAGACCATTCCAGAGAGTAGGGAAAGCTCCAGAAAAGTCTTGTAGCCGTGAGTGTGATGTGGTTATGAGTGAGAAAGTCAGTTGTATGTCATCAGAGAAGCGAAGAGAGTGGCTAGGGGAGTATTTTTTACCAGATCAGAGAGGTAAGTGGGACACGAACTGTGGCCAAACTTATAGACAAAGCACAGGAGCTTGATCTAAGGTGAAATGGAAGCCAATAAAGAGAACTGCAAAGAGAGGCAGCAGAAGGGGAGTGGTTGGATGGATGGACAAATCTGGCTGCAGCAATCATAATAGATTGTAGAGGAGTCGGGTTAGTGGAATAGCAGGGAGGAGGATGTTACAGTAGTCCAGGCGAGGGATGATGAGAGCGTGTACAAGGAGTTTGGTGGTCCCTGGGGACAGGATGGGGCGTATTTTGAAAATGTTGTGCGGGTGAAAGTGACAGGACCTGGAAATGTTCTGAATAAAAGAAAGAGCAGACTGGAAGGTGAATGAGTAATTGTAACAATAGTTGGGCAACAAATAGGCATATGTGACAAGACACTGGTAATAAATAGGCATTTATCTCAACAGTAAGAATATCGGAATAAGTTGAAACAAAGCCATTTGTTCAATGAGAATATATGGGTCATTTAGGTGGATGCTTAGCACAACCAACTCAAGTAGCTGAACTCCAGCTTTTGCAATAGTTTGTTCATGCCATATGAAATTTTGTAGTACCCACCATATTTAAGGTAATATTGTTTTTTTGAATGCTTTATTAGGTATACCTAACCCAAAAACAAAAAAATACATAGCTGCAGTTTACATTTAGTTTTAGACTAAGAACATGTACAAAAACATACCTGCTGATCCTCACAAATACCTGATGACTTATATCTGTGTACTGAATTGAAATTTCAAACAATGATATTAGCTTTCTCCACTGTGAACTACAAAATGACTCTTTTCAGTGGAGATGGGGATAGGAGTGTTTTGTAGGCAGAATCAGGACAGCAGCCTAGACAATGTGGTTTTTCCATATATACTGGTGAACATTGCCATCCTGGGACACTATACCAAAGTATACTAATAATAGAATCTGTAGATGAAAACAAAAACTGAAAATAGCACCATTAAGCTGCAATTTGTTTTTATATTTTGTTTTTATTCATCTATTTGTTTTAATCTTACCTATAATTATGTGTAAATTAAGAGATATTATATGTATATGCATATGTTCACTTTAAAACAAAAATGTCCACTTTCAGTATCCAGTCAAGAGTTTTTTTTTTAGGTTCATCTTATTTACCACAATTCACTTTTTCAATGTGAACCGCTTTTAGTTAGTATACCATCATGTTTTTCTTTATTTTTTCATTATCTCCTGGAAACAAAAACAGAATTGTACAGCTACAATGCTGGCAAAAGGAGCTGTTCTGTTTTGGGTAAATCTCAGTTTATCCCCTTCTTTACCTTAAGTAATATTAATGATTTGCTGATTGATTTTATTACACCTGCATTAAAACTTTTTACCCTGAGAGCCTGTATATGTCAGTTATGTCACTGATTCCTAAGGACTAGACAAAAGTCAAAACAAAAATAAGGACAAATAAGGTTGTATCATTTTTTATAGATAATTAGAAAAGTATTGCAATAACTTCAGTGATATAGAATTTAAAGATCTTAAGCGCATTGTTTTTCAAACTATCTTTACCATGGTGGAATGCTTGATATGATTCCTATATCCACAGCTCACAGGACATTAGTGTGCTGGTCAGTGGGACGAATGCCTCCTACATTGTTGACCATAAGGAAGAATTTAATTCATACAGATAGTTTGCCTGCTACAGTAAGTGACAGCTCCTAATTCCAAATAGATCTCCTCTCTCACCCAATCAGTTACAATATAACGGCCAGTGCTCAAAGCAGTGAAAAAATATAAAGCAGCAGCAGCAGAAAGCAGACAGCATGCTTTGTAAACCAATTTTTTGGCATGAATACCAGTGTTGTTTTAGTAAAGCAGAACTGGTTCATTGTATGATCAGTCAAATTTAAACAGCAACTCTATCTATAGCTATGGAATTTAAAAGGAATTCAAAAATTCCTTAAAATTTTAAAATTTTTAAAAGGTTAAAAAAATAATGCCTAGTGTGAGATGTTTTATTGGATAAAATGCTGCTATGAAACGCAAAAGAAAATACTGACAGTTTTCAGTGCTTAATGCATTACATTTTTTACTTTTCTTCTTAGTTCTACTATATAAGAAGCAACTGACATTAATTGTACACAGAAATAAAAATGTAATGAAACATCCATTAGTTTACAATTATGTGTTCAAACTACACTATACATATGATCATGGCAGATCAATACATTTTGTTTTTAAATCATGTCTGATTTTTGGCAGAGTACAGTTTTAGAGCTGAAAAAATACTTGCCAGATTTAAAGATAATTGACTATAATATTAACAAAAATATCCAATTTTTTCATTGTAAAAAAAAAAAAGACACAGAGAAAATCCAGATGTAGTAGCAATACTAATTATATTGGGTTTTTCTTTTTTTTAAAAAAAATTTTTTAAATTTTTCTAAATTATTTTATAGAATCTACTTCTACTTCTTATATTGTTTCATTTTATTCTTGTCTCATTCTGTTCTTTATGTTCTAGCAATATTTCAATTGCTTATAACGGGCATCCTTTGGGGCTAATGATAGCCCCTAAACCACCCTTCTGGCATTCCATATTATGCCGTAGGCCCACCAAAGCATTGCTAACTCTGCAGGGACACCTCTCCCCCAGGCCAGCTGAGCTCCTGCCCTGGATCTTATGTTAAACATTCATTATCAGAAGGAAAATTAATAAAATTCCCCCTCTATTGTATAGAAAGCCCTATCACTTTTTTTTAAAAAAAGAAAAGATAAGTCATGTTCCATTTGCTATTGTTTTATATCAAGCAATGTAACCAAAGTAATTTCATCATATGTATTACAAACATTATACATACTGTATTTGACACCTAATAGTAAATACATTGTTGAAAAACATATAAAGGGGTTGTGTAATCTACCTACAAATTCTGCTTAGCCAGCAACCCTTAACTTCTTTGTAGACTACATTGCAGATAAAACAGAATCTAGTCTGCTGTGGGTCCTCAGAGAAAATTGCCATAATGTGCACATATGAGCATATTTGTATGTCTCACTAATCCACTTATTAGCCTCCTTCAGCACTGACAGGGTCCATGATCTTCCTCCTCATTGTATCCTCCCCTGGTCAGCTTATTATGATTATCCCTTAATGTGCAAGTATGTGAATAGTTTTATATTATGGCTCACTAATCAACTAGTTAGTGAAAGAACCAACTATCTTTTCTTATCACTGACAAGTCAATAATTCCTTTTTCATTGTATCTGCCACTGCCTACAACTTTTTCTGGTCTTCTTTCAGTTGAGCATATTTTTTCCTTGGCCATTTAGTGCCTACTGACGATGTATCCTGCCCATGAACACTCAATTATCAATTATTGTCATCCCAGAAGCCAAACTCATTCTTGGCATTCCACAGGTTCTGACAGTATATATTGCACTGTGCATGTCCGAACAAGGAAAATATTCACTAAAAGACAAGTAAAGCAAGATATAATATTATATATTTGTACACATACCCCACTAATATCTGCAATATATTACATTTTTTGTTTTTGGTTATCTTTTACGTACTGAGAAAGCAAGTCCACTAAAACAAGCTCCCTATAGGAAGCTACTGTAATCTATTACAAGTTTGGGCAAAGTTGGAAAAAATACATAGATAAAAAAATAAAAATCAAACAAATTTAAAGCAGACTCACAGCAGACCCCAATTCCCCCAAGTAAATGAAAACTCTAAAACACTACCCTTCCTAGAAAGTAAAATTGCATAAAGAAAAAAATGCATGTTTTTGGACAGCAACAGATTTGCCCTTAGAAACACAAGTACGCCGATATTATTTCCTGCGACAATTACTTATATAAGGCGGCCTAATTTTTGCGGAACACATTAAATCATTTCAGTTCAAACATATATGAATTGGAGAATAAATGACAGGTCCAAGGCTCACTATATGAAAAAATATTACAGATGGTATGACAATTTTTAAAATCCTTAATTGGAACAAATTTTAGCACTAATTTAAAAGCTGCAATCCACTGATCTAATGGCATGTATCAATAACTCCTCAATCAAGAGATAACCAACAGCCAGCTACAATATTATCCTACATTCAAGTCAAGCCATTTCCAATTAACTGTCGCAACAAAAACTGTCCAAACTATTCAGTAGTGTTGGTCGAATAGCTCACTATTCGTTTCGGCAGCTATTTGCTCGAATATAGCAAAAAAATTTGGGTGGTCGAACATTGAAATCGAAAATGAATAAAGTCAATGGGAGGAAAAAGTCGGGTTTGTTTCAGCACTGTGTAGAGCTTCTACAGCCTCCAAACAGATGTAAAAAGATACATTGTAAAAGGATATATAAAAAGATACATTATAAAAAGATACATTGTAAAAGGATACATAACACTATTACATACCCCTGGACTTTACATGAAGATTAAAGAGCACCTGTCAAATCTATTTTAGGCTAAAGCTAGGTACACACTTCCAATAAATATTGTTAGAAAATGAACGATTACGACCGATCAACGATTATACACGATTATACTTGAACAATCATATTGTGCACAATTCTGTACATGCTGTAACAATATGACCGTTCATATATAATCCACCAACAGTGTCCACACGCTGGTTCAGTGGAGCAGAGCTGTCAGCATAGTAAAGCTCCGCTGATTGCTCTGCTCCCTGAGGAAATGGAAACCCTGATGACAGCAAAGGCATCATCAGGATTTCCCTTTCCTCAGCAACTCAGGGAGCAGAGCAATCAGCGGAGCTTTACTATGCTGACAGCTCTGTTCCACTGATCCTGGAGGCAATACGAGGGCAATAGAGGTTGAATGGAGATACTATCTCCATTCATACCTCTACTGCTCTGTGATTGGTTGAGGAAAGGGAAACCCTGATGATGCTTGAGCTGTCATCAGGGTTTCCTATTTCTCAGCCAATCACAGAGCAGTAGAGGTATGAATGGGGATAGTATCTCCATTCAACCTCTACTGCCCTCGTATTGCCTGCGGTTACAGCTAATTGAAGGCACATGCTTTCAATTAGCTGTGACCGCACAGTTCCCACGGTCCAGGAATCCCACAATGACATTATGATTCATAATGTCATTGTTAGATAACCTGTAAAAAATAAAAAAAGAACAAGTTTAAAATAAAAAACACATACGAAATTAATAATTTAAGAAAAAAAAAAATGTTTTTTTTTTTTTCGGGTGGGGTCTACCCGAATTCGAACAGCCATATTCGGGTCGAATATAGGGACAACCCGAATTCGAACATCCACACTACTATTCAGCATCAATACTAGGAGCTTGGCTCATTGCAAACAGAACTATCATTTGTTTGTTTCTATTGTCCATGCATCAATACCAAGTCTCTAAATCCCCTGAGGAAGCCCAGTGGGGTGAAACACGTCAAAAACATAGATATTGCTGACAATTTGGGACTATTGTTTTTAAGCCTATTATATTTATAGGAGCATAGTAAAACTGTGTTAGATAGATCCAGCGCAGTTGAACTCTGTTAAATGTAGGATTATTTCACAAATTAATTTAGCTTTAAACTTTTAATATATATACGTTTTGCCTATAAAAGCCTGTCTGTTCTATCCCTCTCTTTTCTATTATGTGTATCCACAATTTAAGCTAAGCAACCCCTATTCTCTGCAAATATAGATATACTGCTCTCTTGGTGGACCATTATCCCAGCATTTTCAAGTAAGCCTTTAGTCAAAATGCTTGGTATAGATGAAACAGGTAAAAGTGGCCCCTGATACCAAATTAACACAATATACAAACAAAGCCCCTAATAGTAAGAACAAAAAGAGAATAAAAGGGGGTAAAAGCTCCTAAATCAGTCAATCAGAAATAATGTATAGTTTCCTATGGCGGTTGCTTTGTGGAAAACCCACAAGGCCTTATTCCAGTGTACAAATGTTTGAACATAAACCCTAATTATTTTGACTTGCTATAGCTGTAATTGACTATAGCTGAATTTCTTTCATAAGAAAAACAGTAAGCGGTCTATTTATAAAGCAGTGAATCTGACACTCACTGAACATTCCCTGGTGGAGATTCCTCTAGGTCCATATGTTTTTAATGGCAATGATTGATTTTCCCCAAGAGAATGTTTGGTGAAGGTCAAATTTGCTGCATTATAAACAGACCCCTAACACATAAAACTTTGAAATAATTTGTGGAATAACATGCAACTACAGTATGACACTATCTACAACTGGCAAAACAAGTAATAATGTGTTTAATTGCTTTTTGTGTTTTACATTATTCACAATTGACAGTTAAAATATCCTTTTACATTTCATGGTCCATGGTATAGAAATAAACATTTTTCCACAGCTTCTTATCACAGTAATGCATTCTACTGGGTAAAGTGTCAAGATTTCATACTATGGTTTTCTGCATTTAATACAATTAAGCATAACTGCAATAAATGTTTATAGTGTATTTAAAAAAAATATTAAATTACCATTGTGTTACTGAATGTATTTGCAATTTTGGAAAATTCCTCTACATATGACTGGCTGTTTAATGTGAATACTGAATAAAAAATAACTGTGTCTTTGGTGTAGTTGTCTTTTAAATACTTAATCCCAGTCCCCTGATTATTATTAAGATATCTTTTTTTGGCGGCCATTTTAGTGATCTATACTGTGTTGGTAATAGGAGCCATTTTTGAATGTGCACAGGAAAAAAGATGATACTTTTAGGAAAAAGTAATTTATTCACATTTACTAGGGTTTATGAATCATATTTTATACAATTATTGGACCTGATTTATTAAAGCTCTCCAAGACTGGAGAAGATACACTTTCATCAGTGAACCTGGGTTATTCTGCAAACCTGGAATGGATTAGGTCTAGGATTCAAAACATTTGCTAACAAAATGCAAATAGTTTTTAAGAAATCCATTCCAGGTTTTTTGGATCACCCAGGTTCCTTGATGAAAGTGTATCTTCTCCAGCCTTGGAGAGCTTTAATTATTCAGGCCCATTGTATTAGCTTTAAAGAAATTGCAATAGTATGTTTTGATGTTTTTCTAATTTAAGGTTTTCTATCAAATCCTTCACCACTGAATATGTCCTGATTTCGGAATAATTATTTTCAAACTAGTGCCTGTTTTAATGTAAAATAACTGAATGCAGCTGTGATCCCTTACAAGAAAACCAGATTAAAGATGCTCTGCTATGAGGGATCTTATATAAGAGAGGCGAATCCCAAGTCATTGTCAATGAATGGACTAGACCATGTTCTAGTTCCGGATAGGTCAGGAAACATTAAAGTTTGAACAGAATCCTAAGCTTAGGTTATGCTTAACAGTTGTTCAAATACTACTTTAAATTTGAAGCTGAACCCCAGGCAAATAATAAAAAAAAACAAATCAAATTACAGTTATATATTAATTACAAAAATAAAGAAAATAAAAATGTGACATGTCTGTACAACCTAAATTCAATGTTTGGTTTCTGAAGCCAACGTGTTCTCTTTGCTTGATACGAACCTGATTGTTGCTTTTGGCAAAGTTACTACTTTAATCTTACATTATTTATTGTTGATAGGTAAATAGAATATTAAGGCTAGGGTTTCCTAAATTCAGTCTCTTGCATGAAAACGACATTTTCACAAGTTTGCTATTGCTAAAATTTAGATTCTTGTGAGTGTTCAAGTTCTGAATTTCACTGTTTTAGCTTAGGTGAGCTGTACCACTGTTATGGGACAATTTTCACAATGGCAATAATAAAACCAGGGACATTCAAATAGGTATTTGATGTGTAAGTGGCTGAAATAGATTCTATGCTTTATTATTGACAATTTCAGCAGCACATCTTTTGCAGAGCTACACCAAACACAATTCTAAGAAACATTTGGAAATTAGAAATGTCCGTATTTACAGACATGTGCATATTTATCAGAGAGTTATACAAAAAAAACTGTACACTGATCTTGTAATATAAACTGGTATGGATATACTGCAAGAACAGCTGTTTTTTTACATTCTGGAATTTGAACATGTCAGAACAAGTTCCCCTTCAATGATGTTTCATCATAGCATGATGTGAAAACATGCTGGATATGTCTTGTCCATAGAGTCATGCCAGAGTCTCTGCTGGGTGCCTCCTATATGTTATGCAGCAACTTATCAAAACCTTATACCCATCAAGAGAAGATGATCATGCTATATTGTACCCATACTCTCAACTATAGAAGGATATGAGACAACAATGTGTCATGTGTTATGTCAGGTGCAATATTACACCAGAAAGTCTAAATAACAGATAAGTAAGTTCTCCATTATGGTAATAATAAATATAAAGGTTGAATGATGATGTAAAAAGTGCCCCAGTTAGCACTGTTAGAGTCAAAATTCTTGTTTAAAAATTGGAGTAGTAAAAGTTTGAAAGGTGATTGCAGATTATTTGTCGTTACTGAACCTTTTACACTTCATTTTACCTTTTTTGTTAATGGTAATATTAGCAAAGAATTTGACATTTGTTGCTGTACAAATTACATTGCTTTTAAATTTAAGTTGATGCAACATAAAATATTGTGAATCTGAAGCCACCGAAAAAAAGGAAGCACAGATGCAAATAACTGTATCTCATATTGATAAATTAAACTTTTTTCAGTTTCTATCAAATTTGAGTTAAATAACTTTGGTAAATACACACAATTCATGACTGTGATACAGAGTAACTAGAGTTGGAAGAAGGTCCCAGGGGTAAGTCTAGATCAGAGACTATCCATACTTTCTGAATATATTTTTTTTCTTTTAGAAAAGACATTAAGTATTATGAAGGTTTGAAAGGATATACTATATTGTCAGTATCTTCTAGCACATCAAAGAGAATCCTTTATTTTGTTAAGCAGAAAGTCGGTAACAAGCTATGCCCAGGACTCTCACCTTGCTGAAATTTCAGCATTATCTGATGTTGAACTACATTTCTGAATGTAGATAGTTTTTCTTGGAGAAAGAAAGAGGAAGAGAGGCTGAAAGAGTGGAGGGTTTAAAAAATAAAATAACCCTAATTCAACATGAAATGCAAGAGATGTAAATTGTTTAAAAATATCTTACATCTGTGACACAACTGGGCAGAAAATATTGAAATGATAGCCTAAACTACAGATTGATTGCTTACACTGTCATTGCAGGGATAGGAACTAATTCTCTGGAATACAGTGAATGCCTGGAACATATTCATTCACTGAATAAATGCATTACTGATATGGAGCTAAAGTAATGTACTAAAAAGCATGACTGTAGATAAATGCTTGATGGTTCATCTCTCCAGCACTCCCAAACTTATACATCACCACCAGCTGAGATTTTTTGGGTAGACAGAAGCACATTTCTTGCATGTTTGGGCACAGCCGAAGGACTGCAGACAATGAGGATGATTAAGAAGTTAGAAATGTTGGAGATGAAAGTTTTATGCTGGCTTCATTAGGTCAAGTGGAACTAATCGTCTCCTTCATTTGCTCAAGTGGGATTAAATGATCTAAAGGAGTATGATGCAGACTGCACTCTGTATGGTCAAAGGCCACTAACATCAAGATGGGTGCTCAATATGGCCGTTAATTGATTGCACCGAACTTGTAAATTCTTTAGTAGTATGCATACCGTTAGTCAAATGACATGATCATTTAAGGACTGAATGATCTGTGTTCATTTATACAGATGTCAGGAGTTAGAGAGGGAATAATGTCATGGATGCCAGTTTTTGGGTGACACATTTTTACATAGCCATTCTTCTATTTCTAAGATTTATTTAACAATTGTCTTCAATTTATAGATTTACTTTATCCACAAAATTATCTTGTTACTCTTAATGTTGATATGCTTAGAACTTTAGCCAAAAAAAGCAAGGATAGGACATATAATTAAAAAATATCAGTTGTTGTAATATTCGTCCATCAATCTAGAGCAGGGGTTGGCAAGCTGCAGGCTCCGGAGCCGCATGCGGCTCTTCAGCCTCCTTGTTGTGGCTCTCTTCGGCCACCGATGGGAGATCCCTGATGGGGGATCCCCTTCCACCCGTAGACACTGCGGAGGAGGGGGATTACCCTTCCAGTGTTCTAACTAAAAAATCTACCCGTGAAATAAATTTACCAGGGGGCCTGTACAAATGGGCGTGTACAATGACATCATCATTAGGAAAGTTTTACAGCTGTGTTTGTGTATGAATGCTGCATGTCATGTTCTGCAGTATTACATCTCTCCCAGTACAAACCTCCATATCTTCTAAACAGTAAGTCATACCAACCTGAAATTTTCAGGGTACATAGAGGACCCTCAACAACCCTTTAACAACTTTCCAACTACGGGGGTCATAATTATAAAAGAATAGTTAAAATTGAACATCAGGGTTGCTGTTTTAAAATTAGGTGTGTTTAGAAGCCCAAAATTAAACATACAAATTATGGACCCCAAGGGCGACCTACATAGCAAGGAGGTGCGAACCCCAAATTTATACCTTCCTGTCACAAAACTAGAAATGTCATACTACACTACCCTGTCCCCTTCTCTACTTTGAACCATAATTTCTCTGGAACAGGGAGATGTACAAAACCAAAAATGTAGGTGCAAATGGGAGACACCTGTGACTAACTATTGATAAGGTAGCGAGATTTGTAAGTTCGATCTCACGGCGAATTGGGCCTTTCTTGCTTACCGAAGATTTAGGCGAGAACGGCCATGTGATTTGCCATGAGGTTGTGTTCTCGCGGAACAAACGAGGGAAAATGCAGGGGGCGGGAATGGCGTGGCTGGGAGCCAATCATTTGCTCCCAGGATGCACAGCAAGGCCCAGCAGCCCAATCAGCAGAGATCTCAGAACAGGCATATAAACAAGGAAGGAGGGAGGGGTTAGTCACTCTATCTTGTGTTCTGTGTGAGAGAAAGATGCAGGAGCCTTCTGTTTATCTTGAAATACACAGATTGTGTCGTTTTTGTTGCTACCTCTTGCTATTTATCAAAAAAGGCAGAAACATTTCTGTCCTACTCTCCAGAAAATACAGATATTTCAGTCTGATACCTCTTGAAATCTATCACAAAAGCCATTGTCCATTGTGACAGGGACAGTTTAGGAGCCTTCTGTATATCTTGAAATATACAGATTGTTCAGATTTGTTGCTACCTATTGCTATTTATCAAAAAAGGCAGAAACATTTCTGTCCTACTGTCCAAAAATACAGATATTTCAGTCTGATACCTCTTGCAATCTATCACAAAAGCCAGAAAAATTTCTGTATTTCTCTCAAAAAATTACAGATATTAAATTCTGATAGCACTTGCTATCTATCCCAAAAAGCCAAAACATTTCTGTATTTCCCTCAATAAAAACAGATATTTATTTCTGATAGCACTTGCTATCTATCCAAAAACCCAGAAAAATTTCTGTATTTCTCTTCAAAAAAATACAGATATTTAATTCTGATAGCACATGGTATCTATCCAAAAAGAACAGATATTATATTTTGTATTTCCCTCAAAAAAAGAACAGATAATTAATTCTGATAGCACTTGCTATCTATTCAAAAGGCCAGAAAAAAAATCTGTATTTCTCTTCCAAAAAATACAGATATTTATTTCTGATAGCGCATGGTATCTATCCAAAAGGCCAGAACATTTTCTGTATTTCTCTCAAAAAATAAAGATATTAAATTCTGATAGCACGTATTATCTATCCAAAAGACCAGAACTTTTTTCTGTATTTCTCTAAAAAAAATACAGATATTTCATTCTGATAGAACTTGCTATCTATCCCAAAAAGCCAGAAAAATTACTGTATTTCTCTCAAAAAAAGAACAGATATTTAATTCTGATAGCACTTGCTGTTTATCCAAAAAGCCAGAAAAATGTCTGTATTTTTCTCCAAAAAATACAGATTTTTAATTCTGATAGCACTTTCTATCTATCAAAAAAGCCATAAACATTTCAGTATTTCTCCACAAAAAATACAGATATTTAAGTCTGATAGCACTTGCTATATATCCAAAAAGCCATAAAAATGTCTGCATTTCTCCCCGAAAAATACAGACATTTCATTGTTTGATACCTCTTGCTATTTACCAAAGAAGACTGTTTGGTACGGGTGCATTTTTGCCCAAATAAGTTAAAAATGAGCGGTAGATGTAGAAGAAGGCCACATCTGGCAGGGGGTATACTCCCCGGGAGTCTGCCACTGTAGGACAACAGCAGCAGCAAACTGTTGGAGGAAGCAGCACAAGTTATCAAACAGGTCTGAGATGTGTGCGGAGCACCAGTACGCTGGTAGATTTATTGAGAGGGCAGACTACAATCATACAGCCACGTCATGTGGAGAGTATTGTGGACTGGGTCCCAGGGGCTCTTCTTCTGCAGCAGAAGACAGAAGCAAAGACAGGAGTTAGTGTAGCTAATGTGCCTGTACCTCCCAATGACTCTCCCTTGGTTTTTGATGAACAGCCTGAGGATCTGTCATTGCGAATTTCAGAGCAGGAGGCAGACTTTGAGACCCTTGGTGAGTGTGGTCAGGACTTGCTGCCNGAGGGATCTGGATCAGTGGCTGCATTTGCAGAGGCTGGCTTAGATGAAAATAAGGATGATGATGACCGTGATGTCACCTGGGAACCACCGATGCGTGTAGGAGCTAGCAGCAGTCCTGAAAAAGACGTAGAGGAAAGGCAGCAGCAACAGCACCAACAGACTGGGGATGGAAGGGGCCGCACATCTGCCTCATGTGAGTCCCATAGAACACACAGACGAGTGAGCACAAGAAGGGGAAAAGTCCGAGACGATGTGATGGAGCTGGAGCAGACGCAGGGCACTTAGCAGACGCAGAGGAAGGCAAAGAAAAAGAGCAGCACAGTGGCTGCACGCACCTCTCCAGTGTGATCCTTTTTCACACTGAAAGACGATGACGGGTGCTTAGCAATCTGCAACCTGTGCCACAGGAACATCTGCAGAGGACAGGCTAGATCACATTTGGGTACAACACCCCTGCTTTCCCACATGCGCAAGAACCACAAACCAAAGTGGGAGCAGTACTTGCGTTCTCTTGAAGGTGCAACCACGTGATCCTCTCTTCTTCCACCTACATTGACTCCTTCTCCACCTCCAACTGTCACTGCTACTATGTCTAAGGAGGTTGGTGCCTGCCAGACTTCTAAGGGCAATTTAATATCAGCTTCTGCAGCTTTCGTGGCGTCAGACGATGTTTGTCGCCACAAGATGGCTACTCCAGTGACCCTTTCAGTTCCCCTAGCTCCCAGTCCCTTCAGCCCCCTCTACCGGAGTTTTGCGCACGGCATTAGGCTATGGGCCCAACCAACAAAAGAGCAATTGAGCTCAATTCGCGTCACCTTTTTGAAAATGAACGAAAGGTAGGTTACTAACAACTTTCACATCCCTACTGCAGAAGTCACTGATTGACTGACACAAGGACTCACTGGCCAACCAAGATGCCTCTGTGCTGCTCCTGTGCTGAGTCTGTGGCTGCCTATCACGAAACACCCTGTCAGCTAAGCATGCTTCAGTTGAATTTTTCCACTAGTTATCGCAACGTCCAGGGGTGGCATTGATCTCCACTGTCATGGATGACATTGTGCCAGCAAGCAATATACTTTACATTTCTGCTGCTTCCAGGGGGACAACAAACTGCTGATAAAAACCCCCAGTACTGCCACACTGATAGGTACCTTTGCCTTTGCCTAATTTTTCAGCTAAGTATTGTAAGATTGAGGGTTGGCATTCATGTCATCCACTTCATAATGCAAACTAGCAATATCATCTACCTTACTAACACTTCCGGCACCGCAGACCACAGCAACAGTGCTGGCGCACAAAACATCTTGGTCTGGCCCTTCTACGTTTAATCACAGATTTCAGATATTTGCATTACACACTTTGCTGCCTGCCAGTACTCCATTCACAGAAATTGTATTACACACTTCTAGGTAGCATTGACGAAGCAGTACACCCAGCTCGAGATGCCAGTTACCAATGCCGTCCACACTCTGTCTCAGGACCCACCGCCTCCTGCTGTTACTGCTGCCGCCTGCCCAGTGCTCCATTCACAAAAATTGTATTACATACTTCTGGCTGTAAGTGACGATGCACTACACCCAGCTCTGGATGCCAGTTACCAATGCCGTCCACACTCTGTCTCAGGGCCCACCTCCTCCTCCTGCTGTTGCTGCTGCC
>NC_092859.1:94205910-94207448 GCF_032062135.1 Pyxicephalus adspersus
TCAGCTAAGCATGCTTCAGTTGAATTTTTCCACTAGTTATCGCAACGTCCAGGGGTGGCATTGATCGCCAGTGTCATGGCTGTCATTGTGCCAGCAAGCAATATACTTTACATTTCTGCTGCTTCCAGGGGGACAACAAACTGCAGATAAAACCCCCCAGTACTGCCACACTGATAGGTATACCATTTCAGGAGAGGTCAGTAAAGGGAGCCTATGTTTTTCTCTCATGACTAATTTCTTCCAATTATTTTGCATTATTTTGCTTGCCTGTTGGTTCTTCCTTACAACTTTACTGATGTATAGTTTTATGACAGAGGTTAAAGAGGTTGTTTTGTACCAGAAAGAGCTAATATTGCCAGAATAAAAATGTGAAAAAGTTTAATTACCACACAGTGTAACTGTAGTCCTAGCGGAAAATGTTAATTTTTTTTTTAAAGTCCACTGCTGGATGATTTTGGTTGGCCTAGGGACCCAAGCCTTGATACTTCATGTAGATACTAGCTAGGTTTTACTAACAGGTAGATGGTGCCCTACACTCAAATACCTAATGTATGCTTCTCCAAACAATACCTTAATGTAAGGAACTGGTCTACCAAAAGTACTCACCAGTCCCCCAAATCTAATGCCGCACTCTCCCCACCTATAGCAATCCCCTTCTCAGCACACGGTTGCCCCAGAACTTCTGTGCGCAAGCTATGGTGTCTGGCAAGGGACTGACAGAGAAAGAGGAGCCCACAGGTGCTGCAGTACCAAGATTCCCACAGACAAGTCTAGAATACAAAGCCAGGTCATTAACAGGTAATCAGTCCACCAGATGAGGTATTCAAGGGCAAGACAAAAGCAGAGTCAGGTCACAGCCAAAAGGTCAGTCTAGGCAGCATACACTTGCAGATATTCTGTAAAACTGGCTAACCCAATAGTAATATATCCACTGGTATGTTTCAGACATTAATGTCTTTTCATGTTTTTTTATTGTTTTAATTCTGTAGAAGTTTTTATGGTGCTTTTAAATGTACTTATTATCAGTTTCACAGAAGTCCAGCAGGAGTTACAATCAACCTTTTTATATTGTTTACAAGTTAGGGCAGCAATCTGGGCGCCAGGCAGTATGAGCAGAACAGAGGCAGTGTGTGCGTGTGAGGCATTCTATTGTTACTTTACTAATGAAACCTTCCCTAATGAGACTTGCAGCCTATTCAATTAAAAGCCACTCTAGTACTTTCTTGTAGCCACAACCAACTGAACAAAGTGAACGAACATGATAAAACAAAGTTGCTAGAACATATAAATTAAAAAATTATAGTAATAATAATAATATTATTATTAATAAACAGGATTTATATAGCACCTATTTAATGTACGCAGCGCTGTACATTAAATAGGGGTTGCAAATGACGGACGAATAATGTCTGACACAGGAGGAGAGGACCCTGCCCCGAAGAGCTTACAATATAGGAGGTGGGGGAATTAACACACAAAAGGAGGGGAGATATGTAGTGGTGGAAAGTAGTGACAGTTTCAAAATCCAGAAGAAGATG
>NC_092859.1:94208518-94226342 GCF_032062135.1 Pyxicephalus adspersus
TCATTGGCCACTTTAGTAAGTGCTCTTTCGGTGGAATGGGCAGCTTGGACTGGAGAGGGTCAAGGAGAGAGTTAGTGCTCAGGTAATTGGTGAGTGTTTTGTAGACAAGGCGTTCAAGAAGTTTGGAGACACTTATTTGAGAAGGGGGATAGGATGGTAGCTAGAAAGTAGGGAGGGGTCCAGTGAGGGTTTCTTTAGGATAGAGAGAGTTATAGCATGTTTGAAAGCACAGTGGTATATCTACCAGTAGAAACGGAGAGGTTGAATAGTTCGGTTAGGGCAGGGGCCAGGGTGGAGGAATAGGCACAGAGTAGATCAGCCGGGAATTGGGTCAAGCCGACAGGTATTAGATGGACATGATGAGAGAAGAGAGGACAGTTCATCCATAGTTACAGGGCTGAGGGAGGCCAATGATGATTTACAGGTGGAAGGGGAGGGTATGGTTGGAGTGGCTGCATGGGTTGGAAGTTTGAGTGGAAATGACTGCGGAGAAATAATTTTGCTTGGTGACAGTGAGCTCTGTGTTAAAGCTTTGAAGCTTGGCTTTGTAGTCCATGAAGTCAGCACTGAGACCAGATTTCCTCCACTTACGCATAGCTGCACAAACAGTCTTTTGTAGCTGTTTGGTGTGATTGTTGTTCCAGGGACAGAGGTTAGCAGGACGGGGGTAGCAGAAGGTGGCAGAGGCTACTTTATCCAAAGCCAGAGAAAGAGTGTGGAATGTGACTTTAGTATACAACAAACATAAGGAGCTTTTCAGGTTCAGTAAAAACTAGTTTGCTTGGATGCTAAAATGTTTCCATTAAATTGGATTTTGGAAACATTATTTATGACTATTTTGGGATAAATCGATATTATATACAAAAAGTTTTCTTTCTAACAATTTATTTTGGATTTTGGCATCCTAAATGCAATATGGGGATACAGTATAAGTAATGTTGGGCCTGGGTAAATTTATTAACATTTTTTTTCTTTACTTATTGTACTGTTTTTACAAATTCCAGCACCAAGGGATCATGGTTTATTGTTTAGGTCTGGACTTTCTATCAATACAAATTTAACAAAGGTAAAAAAAAGTACCTTCTTTCAACTTCGATTGAATTGGTCAGCCAAAAGTGGTATCCAAGGGGTCAAAGGCAATGGATCGGTTAGGAAGCAGAGTCAGCGTCATATACAGCTGTCAAAGGGTGTCCTTTTACATTGCACTCATGCATCCTTAAAACTGAACTAAACCCAGTTTATACTTACCTGTCCCTGTTCTGTTGTGGGTGCTGCTATTTTGTACTTTTTTCTCCTCCTCATTCCAATCTTCAGACATCATGACTAGCTGTGCCAGAATGACAGCACAAATGAGATTATTCCATACTGAGATGTGCAAGGTATCCAGGGCAACCAATCCTGACCTGTGCATGTGCAAAAGTTTTGAGCAAACCATGCTCTTTATCAAGCTAGTAAGAGTTAAACAAGTTCAAAAGGCAAGAAGAAATCTAAGCAAACAAGATACAACAAAGATGCATAGAATAGATTGGCAATAAATTCTGAACGTTCTGAATAAATGGGGATGTGTGCCTAACAATAATATGACATCTCATGAAGACTGATCCAGCGCAGGTTGTCCCAGATTCAAAATGATAGGACTTCTGCCCAACTCAGGGGGGGGGTTAGGTAGACACTCCAATAATACTTTCTGTCTGGATGGTTTTTTTGCTCTGTGAAAAGATACCACTTATTAGAATTATTGTTAAAGAAAATTGAAATAACAGATACCTGATTGAGTTGAGGTAATTGCTGCCAAACAAACCAACCATCAGATCTCCTCTTGTCCATACAGATATTACTCTGATGAGTAAGATCTGTGTATAATACATATAAACGTTTCCATAATATTTTTGTGAAGATTAAAATCAATGGCCAAAGATTGATGATTCCTGCAGGGGTAAGGAAAAAGACTTCCAGTTCTTCAAACCATATAATAACTTGCCACAAACTTTCAATGCTGGTGTCCTGGGAAAAAAATTATAAATTGTATTAGAATAACTCTAAAAGAAATTAAAATAAATAATAAAATCATCACCTGTTTTTAAAAGACCATTTACTATAGACTATATGACCCGAGGAAAAGCTACCTGGCACATGGGACAGGTACATCCTTCCCTCAGCCATCTGCTTTTACAGGCCTGGGGGAATTCATGAGCACAGGCTAGTTATTCTGTTTGCTCCCCCTGTTCACACTCACTCAAGTAGATGCTGCAGCTTGGATGATCCTCTACTGGGGTTGTCTGGTTTTTCTGGGGTCCTGGATAGTATTTACCCTTGTGGCCGACCTAAGAGAGGCTTTGACCTTGATGTTAGGAGTTGGTGTTTGGACGTCCTCCTCTTCCTCTATGTATTTGAGGCAGTTGATGTTCTGATGCACTGCCCTCAAGTGAAATTCTGGATCCGGTCCGATGAGCTATTGGAGAATATTGGCCTGCAATGACAAATATTTATGGTTATTATATGATGCTTAGAATGATCCCAATGATCTTTAGAGAGACCCTTATCTTGTTGTGGGTTTGTGAATTAAGCCTAAACTATACATAAAACAAGCCTTCCCTGACCTTTTCAGCTTTAAGCAATGTGAACAATAAATCCACAAATATAACAACAAACATCTAATCTCTTCTGTTTAACCCTTATACCAGGTTCACACAAACCATGCAGTCAAACTTTATTTCTGCACAGTGTTTCACTCCTGATAGGATGCTAAAGGTTAATGCAGACAATTTTTTATTTAGACACTTTATTAGTTTAAACCTAGTCAGTAGTGCACACCATGCAAATGACTAGTTTTCTTTGTTCGACTGTAATAATGTTTTTTCACTATTTGTTACTGAAGGTGTAACAGGTGTAACAGTGAAATATCCCCAGCAGAGTTAGGGCCAGATTTCAGCCTTGACCATCAAAGAGCCTATGCACGTGAAGCGTATTGCAGCATTGCAGGTTTAAGGCACTTTGGAATGCTTGTCTATAATTTCCAATCACATCCCAACATACTTGACCCTCAGTGCATTCTGTAAAAAGAAGGATTTGCTTGTGGTTCATTGGAACAAAAATGTCAAGTATTATTTTCCAGGGCAATACTTATTCTGTTATTGCACAAGTTTCTGGTCATACGTCAGTATGGTACAGATTGCATTGCACCAGACTTGCTTCCAAGGTTGTCCGAATAATGCTCATTCTATATTTGTGGATATTATTTTAATTGTGTCAATAGTGTGATGATTTATTGGGCCTAATTTATTAAAGCTCTCCAAGACTGGAGAGGATAGACTATCATTGGAGAACCTGGGTGACCCAGCATGGATCTGATCCAAAACAATTGCCAATTAATATTGAATGATGTGTAAGAAAACCATTCCAAGTTTGCTGGATCACTCTCCCGTGATAGTCTTTTCCAGTCTAGGAGAGCTTTAATAAATCAGGCCCATTCTTTAAGACATTTTTCTAGATATGTCAGCCTTGCACTGTCTCTCTACAGATCTATTTTTGTTGCATCAGTAGGGTAATTATTTCTTTGCAGATGTATTTGTGCATGTGTTAATATGGTACTGATTGTGTCTCGTCAGAGTTTGCTGATTGTGTCAGTTTAGTACTTGTGTCTCTGTAGTCATGTTACAAGTTGTGATTTTCTCATTGAGGCTTTTCCATCTCAGATGCCATCCTTTGCATACCTTCTGGAGGCAGCAGAGTGTTGGGGCAACTCTACTAGCCTCTCAAGAGTAGGGGCTCAACTATAGGTAAAGGTTGTGGACAGACAATAGACCAGCTCATATGCAAAGCTCTCTCAGATGTTGCAGTCAGCAATGGAAAAGGAAACAGGGACGTACCATTCAGTGTGGCAGGGATTGACAAGCAACTTCTCTCCCTTCACCTCTCTACATAAACTTTTATGTAGAAGCTAAGGGAAGGGAATACCATAGAGTGTCATTACAATGACATCAGCAAGTCTGCCTGGGATGCTGACATTGTCTTCAAGATGACAGCACCAAGGATCAGTGTTATGGTTTTGGGATTTCACAGTTTTGTTGAATTTTATCTTGCTGCACATTGGTGCACCGTGTGTATGGGATATATTATTATACACTACAGTAGCATCATCTGCTGTGCTTAAAATGGCCATCAGAGGACTCAGTACTGATTTTGGACTCAAATACTCAAATACTGTATTTTGAGTCTTTATTATAAAATTGGCTATACCATATGTTGTAAAAAAATAAAATCAGTGACACTTGTTGTATACTGTTTTTTTTTTTCTTGCAAATACGGGCTTTGGCCCCCATTGTCGTCTTTTATGTATGTGTCCACTTTTTACGTATGTTTTGTACTGTTAAAACTCAATAAAACGATTGAAACAAAAAAATAAAATCAACAGTTATTTGTAAAACATTTATAAAACATCGCATAACTACATTTTCAAGCCAAGTCATCCATTGTAGCATAAAAACATTCTTTTAACCACTATATATTTTCAGCTGTTCTTGTAGCATGCTATATGTCAATTTCTTTGGAACAATATTATCGAAAAAAACATACAAGCAAAATCATATATAAAATATACTGTGTTGCTTGCTTTTTATTGCTGTTTATTTCAATGTCCAAAATACCCAGAACTATGTCTAAACATATGATGTAATTCTGAGTTATAGAGTAGCTTGTTCCAAGCTTACTGTAAAATAAGTAACTGTGCCAAGTGTTTAAATAACCTATCATATAAATATTTACCAGCTTCATCGACAAACATTCTATTTCTAAAAAGATGAAGCTCTGGAGGTGTACAAACATTTCTCTGCATATATTCTTGGTCTTCAATTGCCTTAAACAAACAAATGTCCCTTAGAACTCAATGATATGGTATGAGCTCTTTCCCGGTTCTGTTTGATGCGGCTGCCTTGCCTTGTGTTCAATCATGAATATGATAAACCAAATAGCAGCCATCTGCTAGAACATAAGAGCATATGTTAAGAGAGAGAGAACACTGTAACCCCAACCTGTCAGGCACACAAATTTCACAATGAAAATGGAAGCTCTACGACATAGCCCTCACTAGTACCAAAGAGGTTAAGCAAGACTTTTCCTTAATTATTGTCAGATTTTTACATAAAGTCTGCTTCATCAACTGGATAAATATTTGACTGCTATTCAGTAAATTGCATTAGTTTACTTTTACTGTATGCTCAGCCTTATTCAGGCATCATACATTAGGCAATGTAGTGTGTAATGCATCTCCACAGGTGACCAGAGCCATTCTCTGTATGAGGTAAATTAAAACTCATATTTTAAAAATTAAACATTCTTGCACTTTATGATTTCAATATTTAATTATAAAATGTGTCAGAGCCTAATCTCTGACTGAGTCAGGCATGAAATTAATCAAAAAAAAGAAAGAAGTTTTGCTATCTTTCACTGTGAAGGAAATATCATTTGTTATTCCATGTCTTGATTCTGACATCATACACATTTTGTGCAAAAAGGCTTTAATGAGAGCAAAGTCAAACAATCCAGTCCTACTTGCTGAATCAGGAGATCAATGTAATTAACAAAACAAATGGGTAATTGGGAATAGCGAACCTGGGAATACTGGGGATGACATTCTAAACAAGAAGTCTTTTATGAAGGTGCAAACAAGGCTTTCACCCATCTTTTAGAAGTAGATCAACATAAAAAGACATCCGGTGTGAAGTGGGTCTTGTTTAGCATACATTTTTTTTCTGCATTAGTAGCTTTAAATTAAGATATGATATTGTGTTCCTGTATTCAAAGAAAAAGGGCTCTTTGATTATTGTTCAAATATTTTACAGTAGCTGTATGTCTAGGAATTTCACTTTAAACGTATCTAAAACACCACATAAGTAATGTTTCAATGAACAATATAGTTCATTGAAAAAATTTAAGAAAAGCTATTAAATCCCAACTAAACTACAAACTGAACAATGCAAATTCTGATGCTAATCAAATTGATATGTGTACACAGTATATCACAGATTACAGATTACCATTTTAGATACCATTTCAGATACAGATTACCATTTTATAGACCAAATATGCTTGTAAACTGCTTTTCGTCTCATCTCTGGATTCAGCCAACAAATTAATCAGATGTGACACCCAAAAAAGGAAGAAAAATAGATGTCAAAATACATTTCCCAGCGTTCCTACATTACTATAGAAATCATGTATCTACATGAACAGGGGAAGGACTTGTAGTCAAAGGACGTAGGTGGTGACCATAAAAGGTAGGAGCAGTCCAACAGCTGCATAGTGACTGCAAAGCACAGGTACTTAATGGGTATTTCATTTGTAAAGCTTAGTTAATTTGGACAATAATACTTTTATTTTACATTACCCCCTGAGCGGTATTCCCAAGTGTGGCTCGGTGTAAAAAAACATGCTGAAAGCTGTAACCCCAATCCACACTCAGGGTAGCTAAAAAAAAATTAAAAAAACACTTACCTGGTCCTATTGGCATCTTCTGGCGTCCTGCCCGTCAGATCCCATCCTCAGGCCACATCCTCTTCCTCTGATCTTTCCCCGTTGAGTGCACTGACATTTTCCCCGGGAAATTCCGGTGATGTCAGTGCATGCGTCCGTGTGTGAGGCGGGAAATTCAAATAATTTTGTAATGGATTCAATACAAAATAACTGTATTGAATCCAATACTAAGTAATTATTATATTATTATACTATATCAATTTTTATCTATGTTACTATACAGTTATAATACAGGTTTCAGTGTTTTTTGCATCCTTGTTTTTACAGATTTTTGTGTTTTTTTATTTAAAGTTTAATACTAATTTTATTAACTTTTGGAACTATTTTGGTGAGTTATGCCTAAGAATTATAAGCCAACAACATAAAATAAATTTCCATGCACAAAAATGTACCGCTTTTGGCATAAAATTACTGACATAATTAGACCACCAGGGAGGGTAATGAACATATTGCTTTGACAGTTTGCTTTGCTTAATTTTGGGTTTAGTTGGGCTTGAAGGAAATGCAGCAGTTATATAGTAAAGTTATGAAATGAAAGTCCATCATGTTTAACCAACAAAAAAATAAAAATATCAAATAATAAATAACAAAATAACGTAAAATAGTCTGGTAAGTAAGAGGGTAATAAATAATCACGCTGCATTTCTTGATCTACGAGTACCCTAAACCTAAAACAAAATAACACTGTGTACCAAAAAGTGGGGCAATAAGGCTTTTATGAAAACTACAAACACCACTAAACATTACTTTATCACTGGAAGTAAAACTATAAGATATATATATATATATATATATATATATATATATATATATATATATATATAGTGATAATTCAACATGTGGACAAGAGTTAAAACCACAACTTAAATACAACAAATACTAAAATGTATTTACTGATTTGTGTGATGATAACATTTTTCCAATGGAATTTACTAAATAGTTCCCCACAATGAATAACTTCAAGAATGATAGCGTACATATACTGTATATACTCTGGTATAAACCAGAATGCCTGTAAACAAAGAACAAGTCAAATATATATATATATATATATATATATATATATATATATATATATATATAGTTTTTGTTACTCCACAAACTTTTATTTGTTTTACATAATTCATCGATCTTAACTTATTTTTTACTGTTTATGTATGTTTATATATAAAGTTCAAATAGTAAAAGTGTTCAGAAAATTAGGTTTTAATGTCTCCAGTATGTGTTTATTGTTTTCATTAAAATAACTGATACTCAACTTACTGATCCCTAGGGTGCTGTTATGCAATTTTAAAACAGAGCTGCGGCAAACCATGCACTGTATCTGAATGCTATGGACAGTCAGTAATAGGCTTGGTTGAATGCTTGGTTGTAGTTGACACCAACAGATAGAAAAGTCCAGAGGTGAAACCATTTAAAATATTTGCTTGCATGTGTTCATATTCAATAATGGTGCTGCAGAAAACTGCAAATGCATAACTACAAGCACATGACCTTTTCAGTAGCATGTAATCTGTAATGAAAATTGGAGAGAAAGTGACACAATTAACAACATTTCACATAGATATCAGATCCACAGTTATGACCTAGAGATTATGCATGGGCAGAGGGGCTTACAAATAGGTGACAGTTTACATTGCAATTTTCACTTTAAAGTATAACCATACAGGTCATGGTTAGGAGGACTAAAGGGGTCTAAAATGCCCTCCACTAAACCAGTATGAGGCACTAATAGCCTTATTAAAATACATGGAAAGTGCATGTCCCATGTCCATCATAAATCAAAAAAATAAGGCACTTATTTCATTTAAAGAATAATGGCCTGTGCCATATTATTATTATTATTATTATTAATAATAAACAGGATTTATATAGCGCCAACATATTACGCAGCGCTGTACATTAAATATTGAATAGTCATTTATTGTCACTGTGCCATCTATGAACCACTTTACAGCAGTGGTACAGCCTAATATAAAAATTATTTATTTCAAACTGTGTACAGGAGTCTGAGTTTTTTTGGCATCAACAGTGCACTGAGGTGTAGATACAGGTGTAGATATCTGATTAGCTTTCCAAATCTAACAAAAAATTCACTAATCACTATATTTAAAAAAATATTATTTTATGTAATTTTACCCTCTACTCCAACTCAATTTCACAATGGTGGTCTTCCATTTTATACACTGATATACTATTGCATTGCATTTCAAATTAAATTCAAACATTATAAAAACAGTTGGTGTGCACACTATTTTCCAAATGTCCCTAAACGCCCCCCCCCCCCTTTGCCATATAAGGAAGCCGTCCGGGACCTCCCCCTCCCTGCCATATAAACCCAGAACCTCATTGCTGGCAATTCAGGTGCTACCTCAGGTAATGAGCATCTGCTCTTTCTTTGCTCCCTTCATATCCCAGATGTTTATTGCCATATGTGTGTAATACTTACCTACTTACCTCAGGTCATCACCAATATCTTGGAACCGGTTTGCCCATTTCCTATTTCCATCCACTGTTGAAGGATTACCTGGTTCCCTTGTGGTCTTCCCTCACTTGGTTTTGTGGGGGGGGGTCCCACCTAACAGCCAGAACCCGTTCTCCCCTGAGGACTGTGTGAGTTACATTATATCTCATATATATTTAAGATACAAAATTTATGGTTTTTATCTCATGTACTATATATAGCATATTTGGCGATCTAACTACTCTAGTAACATTACTGCACACCCAAATGTGTTTTTACATAGTTCATATATACCTCTTTGCATCGTTATCACTAGCATATATCTTTAATTAATACCTTATGTTCATAACATATTTACACGTTAAGATGTGGTTATGCCTGTATTTAATGCTTTGCAAAAATCATATATATGTGTTTGTGTTACTATGACCTCTGCATATTTATAACCTTTATTTTATGTTTATAAAATGCTTATCAAGAAAAAAGTTAAAAAATGACAGGAAATTATTTGTTATTACGAATATATTTACTGCACTTTTTTTTTTCTTTCTCGCATGCTGGTCATCTGTGCAAGATTCTGCTCTTGTATTGAAAAATTGATGTATAATGCTTACTACCACTCTGTACTATGAGCATATATGTATTGTTCTTCTTTTCTTTTTCCTTAAAAAAAAATGTTTAGATGTTGTCAAATTTGATCCTAATGTATCGCAAAACGTACTGTAACCCCTGAGGCAGCCCACTTCAGGCGAAACGCCTTGGGTTCATCGAATCAACGTATGCGATACCACGCTATTTTAAAGGCATATTTTGACAGATGCTTTATGTCTAGTATTAGCCTTAAACTGTACTCTCTGTTGTTTGTCTCTCTATATATTACCCAGGGTTGACAAAAATGCCTTCAAGGTATCACCAGCATATATAAATATTTTCGTTTTTAAGATGCAAATTTGTTCTTTCTAAAAGGTGAGTCTGAAGAGGGAAAAAAGAAGTCTTTCACGTGTACTCTTCTTAGAGTACACATTCTTAGGCTAGGCTCGGCTAGGCTTGTCACATTCTTAGGCTAGGTCTACATGGACCTTATGCATTTCAATGGGCTATTCTACACCAGGCTCTTTGCAAGGTTTTAAAAATTAAAATTTGGGGTTAACGCGGGTAAACGCGTCCATGAATTTCAAACATGGGCTTTTATAGCCACAGGTTAAACGCTGGGGAAACAGTCTGTGTAGACCCAGACGAAATTGATCTAAAGCAGCAGATTTATATAAGGAAGCCATTTCCAGAGAGTAGACACATGCAAACAAGCTACTATAACATTTTGTTCCTGAGTGCAGTGTAAAACAGTCTTTCTTGCAGTGGAATTTCTGTCATGTTGGTCTTTAATGCTGGTTATTGAGCAGCACTAACTCCTCCATCCTTGCTGTATTTTTGAATCTTGGCTTTAAATTTACTGCTTTTACAGATGTGAAAATGCCTGAAATAAGAGAAGCCTGTCACAACCTATCACACAGGCAGGAGCTTCTTGTGCTCTTTGTGATTTAAGGTGTCTGCCAAGTAATGGTAGATCATGGAAAAGGAAGTCAAAGGAAACTAGACTACTTGAGCTCTATGTTTCCTTTCAAAGGAAGGAATCAAAACTGCCCAATTAAAAGTTCTACCGAACTTAGAACTTGATAATGCTAGCTTTTGTTTCCCAACACCCATTTCATTTATCATTTTGACGCTTTTTATATTATTTATTTTTTATTTTCACTCTAGTGCTAAAATTTAAAGTTTTTTTTCCTTCCTTTACCTTTTATTTGTTCACCTTACTTTTTTTTTCTTCTTTTTTTTTTCACTCCCATATCAATTTAAACCTTCAACACACATCTGTCATCTTTCTTTTGTACATTCTTTTTTGTTGTGCTTTTTATCCTATTTCTTTGTTTAAAGTGTATCTCTTTTGGGGTAGAATGATGAGGAACCCTTGTGGGATTGTTAGCACTGCTAATGTCCTCACTAAATAAATTAACCCTCTTATTTTGCCCTGGTAACCACTGTTCTTGGGACTTCAGGTCAGGAAAAATCTGGATTTGCCTTTTTCCTTCTCCCTTACTAGAAGACAAGACAAGAAGTGAAGGAAAATCCACCTAAAGGGACACAAGTAATAAAGAATGTTCCCTTCTCTACTCTAAAATCTAAAACAATCTAATCTAAAACAAAAAACTTGCTCTTAACATTTATTTTACCTCTTTAGCTTATTTGTGGTGTCCTTATTTTCTATGTTTTTTAGGTTTAGTTACCTTGTTTATTTTCCCTAAAAAGTATATAATTATATTTAGAAACCCATTTAATTTAAAAGGAGGTTTTTTTTTTTTACATGATTGTGTGTTTCAAACTTAATTATATTCAGGATATCTACTAGACCCTTGTTCGGACATATTTCTGTAAGTTACAGGTCTACAATTAAAAAAAAAAAAATTTTGCTTTTGGTACAGAAATCCAGACATCAGTGAAACACCCAGGTGGTTAAATCAGGCCATTGTATTTATTAGTTGCATCCTAAAATAGATAGTAATGCAATAAATTATGATTTTAAATATGTTTCACCATAACACATGTGCCTGAGCATGTGCACGTGTTATAGTTTTATATTGGCTTACACCTACCTAATTCTAAGGTTTTCAATTTAAAGAAAAAATTTTAAAAAATCATCTTGTCCTTAGGAGGTCTTTAAATTAGGTAAACGTAAAATGAACAACAACACAGGACATAATACACCGTGTCATAATTTTTTTTAACAAAGACTAAGTCAAAATGCAGAAGCAGTGTGTGAAAAATCAAGTAGACCCTCACCTCTTCCATAGGACATAGGAAGGTAAGTTGTAGCCAGGTGCTATTATTGAAATGTACTTGATTAACTGATCACCATCCATTAACTGATGCATCCAATTACTGTTCTATGGTGCTTCTAAATGTTGATCTTAAGATTTTTAACAAAGTGCTTGCTAATATTATTATTACACAGTATTTATTTAGCACTGACATATTACACTCACAATCTGTTGTTCCTACCATATTCATTTGTCTTTAATACAGTCAAAGGACAATATAAGGGGAGCCGGGGTGAATTAACCTAACTGCATGTTTTTGGAATGTGGGAGGAAACCAGAGTACCTGAAAAAACCTGCAAACTCCAAAGAGGCTTTTTCTCCCTGCAAACATTCACAGGGAAAGTATTATTGAAATACAGACAGACAGGGCATATTGCAAGACAGACTATCTACTTGATCAATATCCACCAGGGAGAAGGGGAAATTACCCAGCACTTCACAAAGTCCAAAGTATTGTCACTAGCTGTCCCTCAAAGTGGCTCACCATATTGTACCACCATAGTCATATGTCACTAACACAGTCTAAGGTCAATTTTGGGGGAAAATCAATTAACCATATGTTTTTGGAATGGGAGAGGAAACCAGAGTACCCATGCAACAAGATAGATAAAAATGCCAATATGGATATTCCGTCTGACCTGTTCGGTTTTGTGTGGGGAATGTTGCACATGCTAGAAGTGTCTTAACAGGCTATAAAAATATTAAAGCAGTGTATTATTTACAGATATTGCAAAATATGATTATGCTACACAGCTCCAACATGTTGTTTCTTGGCCCACTAACTCCATGTTAAACTAACTCTGTTCATTAACTCCATGCTAGTGGGTACTGACATTGAGGCAAACTGATTTACTTATTATTTTGTCTCTGCATTAAAGCAAAACTCCAGCTTTAGGCGGTAAAATAGAAGCTTTACCATTTTTTACAGTAGCCTTTTTAAAAGCCCATAAGCCAATACCAAAGTTAATTGTTTTTTATTTTTTTTTTGCAAGCTGAGGTGTGCTTGACAATGCAGCCATTCCAAAAGTGCATCAATATGGACATGAAGTAGCTGCAAAGAGGTGCATGCTATCAGTGAATGGGAATACAACACATGGGCCCTGATTCATCAAGAAGGTCTCTCGCGCATCCGTCGGTCGTTCGCGCATCGGTTTTCGCGATCTGAAATCGGAAGCCGTCGCGCAATTCAGCAACTGGATGAGCTGGCGGCCGGAGCTGCGCATCACCGGCAGCTTTACACTGGCGAGCTTGCATGAAAAGTCACTGTTCCCCTAAAAAATCATTCTTTCTAATGGCACACATATTACACTTAGCCCTAAAAAAAATAAGGGGTGACTTCATCTTTTACTTTCATTTCTGAATAAACTGTTATTACTGGCATTGACATTGGGTCTATTTATTCAGAAATTATACAACCTTGCTTTTTAAGATTCCTCCTATGCATCCCCAGATTTAACTTTCGGCTTGTAGTTCTATCTGGGATTAAATGTGGCACCTAACATGTTTCTTCTTCTCCACTGCATAAATACTAGTTTACAGTGTCTTCTTTATCCTTATTTTTACAGCCTTGGAAGTAAGTGCCTGGATTTCTACATCTTGATCTTTAATTTGATATGGCACAATTATTTCAAATCCAAAATGTGATTTAATGATAGCAAAAACGTACCATCCTATCACATCACCGTACACTTTGTGGGATATTAAGTGATTTAATATTATCCCTGTACTTTGTGCCACCTCATTAGTTATGAAAGATAAAGCCTCTAGCATTTGAGTACAGGAATCAGAATATTTAAATTTATGATGTACAAGGTACTTTAGTGCTATCCAATATTTCTTACTTATATTTTTACTTGTATTTTTTTTATTTTTTAACATTATAAATATATAATTTTTTAACATTATATTTTGTATATTTTTACAAAGCCACTTTTTTTATTATATTATCTAATATTTATCACATATTTAAAGTAATTGTGAAAAGGGGAAGACAGGTAGCTTTACTCTTGCTTATAAAGTTACTGACCTACATTGAAGACTAGAACAATAATATTTTGACAGTAAGTTAAAGGCATGTCTGATATTTTTTACCTGAACTGCGATTACATGCTGCAACCCTTAAGCATATTACATTATTACGCTTCAGTAAGTGCAACGGCATTTGCTATGTCTGTACACATATGTATTATATACTCTTTATGACCTTGACTGAGTTGTATAACATTTGCTGCTTTGCAATAAAATAAGAAGTGAATTTTAGATTTTATTGTCTTCTCTTTTTGTTCACAGGATATATTCCAGATTAGTAGTCCAAATTAGCACCTATTAGAAAATACTTAGCAAACGGATTGCATTTATTCACACCCTAGTTTCCGCTTAGTGAATGTACAGTACAGTACAGTAAATACTGTTGCACATAAGTGTGTATGTACCCAAAAGGCAAAGTGCATCCAACTCAAGTGCGTAGAACAAGGGTGATGTGCAAGAGTTTGTAATTCCTTATCAATTAGACTTTCCTAAACTGTTACCATATCATAAAATATGTTTTTATGACAGGTTGCTCTTGGGTCATTGCCCTCTGTAGTAAATTACTCAACTAGCTGATGGTGTTTTGAAATCTCAATTTACTAAAGTTTGCCTCACATTAGAACTTATTAAGTGCAAAGGTTTTGAAAAAACAAGCAGTCTAGAACCTGGTTTTAGAGCTAACTCGTGAATAAATTATAAAAGGAGATAGAGGGGTTTGTTGGCAAAGAGAGTCAAAAATGTTTACTTCAAACAAAGTGTTCAACCTCAAACAACATGTCAATTCAACTTCGAAGAACATGTGAAACATTACATAGCACATACATACTGGCCACTGACTGAACACTAAAGATAAAACTTAAACTAAGTTTTGAGTGTGGGGCTCAATTCTGACCCCAAATCAATGTATATATATATCAATACTTCAATGTATATGTGAATGTCACAATTACAAAGACAACTTTCATACATTGATATTTGTTTACATTATGTTCTTTTTGGTAACCCAATGCATTTTGCCTGATATTCAGACTTCTTCAGGGGTAATATTGGCTTACTTTCTAGTGGTACAACACTGTATACAAGCATAGTTATAAGTTAACAAGGTATATTAAAATATCCCCATTATGTTATAAAAACATTTTCCATACAGTTCCCTGTGTGTTGTTTATTAGTGTATTGAGACCAAGGTAGGGTAATACATTTATTACTTTGGGTATTGAGCAGAAGAGGATGTCATAAATGAAAATAAATGTTAAGGTAACTTACATTTTGAAGGCAGGTGCCGCAAGATTCATTTAACCCACACATGTGCGTACGGAAAGAGCCTATGAATCATAGGTTTCTTAAATTAAAAGAATTGTGTTAACAGTAAGAAAGGTTAGATATTTCTATGATCAGCCAAATAAAAACTAGTGATAACTTGAAACAAGATAATTATTATTGTGAAAGGTAATGATTAGAAACCAGTATGAATATGTATATTTATATTTATAATATAGGTTAAAACTATATAATAAAAAAGAGTACCTGTGGGGGTCTGAGAGAGTAGGTTGCCTCGATTTAGGTGAATTGCATGTGGAAAGATTCCAGGATGAGGGTTCTATCCAAGGGGTAATGAGAGTTTGGTGGTAAAAAGTAATGAATAAATCATTCGATTTAGGAATCCACTATTTTTAAGAAAATAAATCAGGAGGAAAAAGGTAAAGAGCGCTACTTTACCTTTAAATTCAGGGACGTGATTGGGAGGAATTGAGCCACAGGGTCCTAATTGGACACTGCAGCTAAATAGTTGCAATGGAAATGCAGGCACCAGTTTCCTGCATTTAAACACGAGGATACTGGTGTCTAATAAGTGTTTCAGTGCATGTCAGTGTGACTAGTGCGCAAGTCTGGCTGTCACTTGGGAGAGGGTTTTCCCTCTCCATGGCTGGTTTACATGTGATAACTCTGCCCTGCCTACCGCTCGTTGGCTCAACCCTTGACAACCACTGACTCCTGCTGGCTTGGATAGGGTTGAGGACACAGAGGGAATTCTGCATCCATATGGTGGATAGGGAGCGGGTCTGCTGAATGAGCTCAGCAGATCTAGGCTGCAAAGCGCCAGTATAATGACTGGTGCTCCAATACCCCGCAAGTTGGCGAGAGAAAGGAGAGAAGGAGGTGGGGGGAGGGATGAGAAGTACATACCATGTATTGATGTTTGAAATAGTGGGTGCGGGTTAGGGTTTGTATTTAAATCCTAAACCCTACTGAATGGTAAAAAAGTATATATTGGGTTGTGTATTACACAACCCAGTTAAGTATATTAGATATATATCTATACAAAAGTAATTATTTAGCATTAGATAACCATCAAAAAATATTTAGAACAAGCAAATTTACTTGATGATAGTGCAAATAGATAAATAGCACAGTTCTAAATTATGTAAAATTAAATTTCTAATAGAACATGGAATATTATTAAAAAGAAAAATTAATAATAATAATGGCACACATTTACATTATATCAATGTACATTTCCAATAAAATAAAAGCGCTAACTCCCCACATCTATGAATACAGAAGCCACTGCTACCTCGCCCCATTGAAGTTGCTTCACTACTGACATAGGGCTTATGGTGTCAAATTTGTGTCAACTTGGTACTTAGGTTTTATTTAAGTGTATGTTTCATTAACGTGTATGTTACTAAACTAGCTTCTACATTTTTGAAAGAGCAACAATATAGTAGGGTAGGATACGTGAAGTTATAGGAAATCTCTTAAGTCATGAGAATTCCCCTCTTAGGAACTTGTCCCCAAAACATGTTCCAACTGGAAGATTTTCTCTTACACTTTTGTTCGTGGACAACTGTTTTATTTTGTTTTTCCCCACTTTCTTTATTGATGATAATGGTCACCAGAACAAATACAGTGGTAAACTAAACAGCAATAAAAACTTAACTCTATCCAAAACAACAAAAAAAGTCTTGTTTAGCCATACACTTTAAGGTAGTATTCTAGAAATTGTAGAAACTTCTTTTAAACAAATTATGATGTTCATTAAAGAAAACAAAAATGTTAGAATAATTAGGTTGAAAGGGAAGCAGTCAGGGCTGCTTTTTTAGTCTTACTATTACAAAGAAAAACTATCGGTACTGACAGTATATAGCTTTAGTGTCTGGTATCTTTCACACTGTAAGCCAAATGTAAAACACACTTACATTTAATGAATGACCATGTCTGGCTGGCAGTTATCCAAAACATGTAAATCAGACTTCATTTTAAAAGCTGTGCTTCTCACCAAACTATATTTATTTTCCTGCGCTGCAATATTTAAAAATAATTGTCCAATTTATTCAGACAATGATGTAAACTGAGGATTACAAGATGAGATGTTGCTCTAAATAGTAAGCAGATAAAAGGCAGGGGATTTATTTTCACACAGTTACTGTCATATTAGGAAGAATGCATTCTCCTATATAAAAAAAACATACTATGAAATGAAAGAAAATTTCTCTACAGTTTACATTTGCTGTGTTTGTTATATAAATACAAAATCAGATTATTTATTAGGAATACATTTTTGATAAATTGAATCTGGCTTTAGATCCAAATTCTCACCGTCTTTTGATATATAACTTTGCACATTAGTGGAATTTTTGGGAATGTGATTTTTTACCTGAAATTAGGAAAAAAACATATTTAGTCATGAAAGGATATGTTATTAAGATTTTAGTTGAAATAATACAGATTTTATACCAATACTAAAACTTGAATATATGCAATTGGTCTTGCTTTTGTCGGTTACTATGGTTGAAGATTTAGGTTGAACGTTATTATTATCTTATAACTTATATATTTTTAGAATTTAAGTTTTTTTTAATGATACCAATCTGTGGGTCAGAGGCATGGCTTACCTCTTAAAAGCATGTTGTAAGGCAGAAAGTGT
>NC_092859.1:94227157-94234638 GCF_032062135.1 Pyxicephalus adspersus
GTAACTGACACCATGCTGCCTATTAATATGTTGAGACAAACATCTGTCCTAATTGCATTTATTAAAATAATGTACATGTTCCGACTTACATACAAATTCAAATTAAGAACAAATCTACAGTCTCTATTGCATATGTAACCCGGGAACTACCTGTACAATAGAACTTACCCCAAAATATAGCTTTACTTTATTGTGGAATCCATGGTAGAATTATGAGGGCAGACTGTATAGGTGTAAAATTGATGTGACCTAAATATTTGTTTAAAGTTTGATTGTTAAAAACTTTATGACTAGATCATATTTTGCAAGTTTTGCTAGGTGACAGCATACTGGGCAATAATGTTTTAACAACTTTCTGTATTCTTTAAGAAACCATTTTCTCTACTGTATCTGAGTGCACTTGCTAACCCTAACTGGCTAGTGAATAAAGTTATAAAAACAGTTATAAACAGATATTGTTAAAGAGTTGTTCTTTACTATTCAAAAAGGTCACAGGGTAAACGTAGCTTGTAAATATCCCCACATCTTCATTTAGAACTAACTGCAGCATTAATAACAGTTACTACTGATACACCTACCCTAAGCTTGGGATGCTTTTGAAGCAAGCATTTCTATATTAGTTTCAGCCCTTATTGACTGTAATTGACCCATTCAAGGCCATTGAAGCTGACAAAGACCCTCTCAGACAATCAGTTTGCAAGTATCAGGATTTAAATGAGTTGGCAAATCATTACTGAATGAATCCTGAGGCAACTTAACAAATATATCTGCTTATACCTCATTTCGTAAGTGCTCTCAAAAGGTATTGGTGGCTTGAAGAAAGCCCCTAATGCATTTCTGTATTTTATGGAATTTAGATGCATGCATATTAATAAATATTGTGGCAGTACTTAAATATGTACAATGTTTAAAGCTGGAAACACTTTTTTTTCTATGAAAAAAAAAAAAAACTAAAAAAAAAACATATTTTAGAAAATCAAATGACAGAATATAATTTTTATTGAAAAGTACAAATTGCGATATTTCATTACTAATAATCCAAGACTTGTTTAATGCAATAAACAAAAGGACACCAGCACTTAGTAGTTGTAACCATGTTAAGAAAAAAGAAGGTACAAAAAAAGTGTTCTAACTGAATTTCAAACTTTTTGTTAAGCAAGAGATCCTGTAACATAAAACATATTGGTTAGATTGATTGATTGGAAAAAAAACATAAGAATATATAATATATATATATTCTGACATTGCTGACATTACAACTCACAAAAACTTAATAAACCCAGGTACTGTTCTGATATGAAACCATTGGTTATTCCATTTGCTTGTTTTTATATTTTGTTTTGTGTAAGATATAAGTCTACATGTTCTCTTGGTTTGGATCTTGATTTGATTTAAATGATGTCAGGCAAGTTTATATTTGAAACATACTGAGCAAAGCAGAATGATTTTCGGAGCCCCACTGTCTTACTCAGGGGGTGCTTGGAAATTTACATACTCTGTGTACAAATGTGGCATTCTTCTCTCTGACTGCTTGTTTATTCTAATATAAGCAAGAAGAGAAAAAAACTGTCGTTGTTAGAAAATCCACCTGACGCCCACCTTCTGATGTGCTGATAATACAACAGCCCTGCCTGTCTTAAAGCCCATCATGAATATATTTAAAACTAAGTTGACAAATCACAATCATAAATAGGGAGTTTTAATAACAATAAATAGCACAAACTAACTTGATGTGTTTTACGTATTATGACATGATGCAAAATGCGGCAAAGTATTTTTAGTTAATAAACCCGAATGTGCTTTTTTAACCCATTTGTCACTGCATGCATGCAAGTTTCAGTTATGGAGATTTGAGGGGAAGACCAAGAAGGCATAAATCCGTTAAAAGAATAAAAAGATTTTCACCACTTAGATGTACCAGTCTTCCTACCCCATATTCTCAGTCAATTTCAACATTTTTTATTTACAAATTTAAAAAATGTAATCTAGATTCCGTTTTTATACTTTTAGTATTGTCCCCTTAGACCAAATACCTAGCTCCATCCTCCTTTCCCCGCACACACCTAGGAAGAATATGTATGTACATACAGTAGGGCTATAATAAATTAGGCATTCTGCTAGTGGAAGCAACTTACCAACAACAGAATGGCTGATTCAACACCAATGTTATTTTGCTTATAATATAATATTACTGCTCGCCAGTAAAGAAGCTGCTGTAGTGAGTGAGAGTGCGCTTACTGCTCAACCCTGTTATTGGTAAACTGGTAGTGTGACGTGTAAAGCAACATTAAATAATAAATTCCTGGCAAATATTAAATGCCCAATTACACAATACATTACATTAGGTAAATATCAGCAGAAACCATTTTGAATTTTAGTACCTATTTGGCCTACTGTGTGCCAGACTCAGATGTTATGAAGCAGGTGATCACTATAGGCAGTAGAGATCAGTGTAGGGTGCAATCAAATGGCACGGCAGAGCAGAATCAAGTCAACTGGTACCACAGAGTGGGATCAAGCAAAGACATCTGGTGCGACAGAGTGGGATCAAGCGGAGTCATCTGCCATTCCACTTAGTCTGGCAGGGCGCAGGCTGAAACTTAGATGGGACTGGCAGATGTTAAATAGTTGCAGTCAAAAATAATTCTGTTTGGGCACTTTTTTTTTGTGAATTCTAGTGGTTTTAATACTCTGGCAAGTAACCTGGCCTGCTAACGAATGAATGGATAGCCTTGCTGCTGCATGCAGAGTTTGGGATCACATGAGAGACAGAATAAGGATATGAAAAGGTAGTAATCAAAGGGACACACTTTCTTTTATAGCTACAGAGGCCATGACTAACCAAGATAGGAAAGATCGTGTCCTGACAAAATGTGTTTTAGACTATGGACCATCCCACTGCAGCTAGGGCTGGTGCAAGTCAAATCAAAGGGCCTAAAAGTGGAACTAAACTGAAAAAAAATCACACTTACCTTTAATTTTGCAGATTCCTTGATCCCACTGGAGATGTCCTTGATTGGGGCCCGCGCCGTGCTGGAATCCACCTTCCTCCCAGTGCAATAGGCACTGCCATCTTCATCTGTCTTCTTCTGGCTATGTCACCCAATCTCGAACAGCACAGGCGCAAGATCAGGTGACGTAGCCTGCTGTAAAGGGGAAAAAGAGTGCGGATCTCACTGCCCCTTCTGCACATCTGCTTTCTGGGATACATGACGTAGGTATCCCAGGAGCCTCTCTGCTCCAATTCTGTGTGGATCACCACACCGATCAAGACAGAAAGGAGCTTCACTCTTTTTTAAAGAAAAATTTCTGTTAACTTTAGTTGTCTACCCTTTTATTTAAAAAACTAATTTTGGTGATAGTTCCACTTTAAATGAACAGTACACCAAATATTGCAGTAATAAAAAGGTTTACCTCTAATGTGAGAACATATGTACAAACTGTGTCTGTAAAAAAAAAAAAAGCGACATTTTATACATAGACACCCCCCCCCCCCATTCAAAGTGTGGCACTAAAGGTATTTTAATTTGCTCCTAATATTTGTAATTATAGCAATTAGTATTCACGATATTTCTGTCATGCAATTTTTTTTTTTTTGAAAGTTAGCTCAATTTTTAACAAAGTATCATTTCATTAGTAGGTCAGTACAACAATCAAACACAGCAAGGATAAACTAGTTTATATTTTATGAGATATTTGTTTAAGTGGGCTACATTGTACAGATGTGAAGTGGTACTAGTTTCCCTAGTGAATAAAAGATGATTTCCCATGTTCTATTTAAAAAAATAAAAGTTGTCAAATACTAATCATCATCCTGGGACTTTTATAAATACATACAGAGCAGGTTTCAATGACATTGCAAAAGAACATAACACAATCTATTTATTGCCATCATATATTCCTCATAGAATAGCTACATTCAATTATCTCAATGTATTATTTTGTAAATGGATTCCTATTTTTATATGTGTGCTATATACTGTAAATAGATTTTCAAAATTAGATTTTTAGATTACAGCACACATATCTGAATGTCATTTGTGTCATCTGTGTATTGTCAAAATTACAGATTTAAATTACTAATATACAAGAATGATTCTTGTTGCTGAGCATTTTTTCATATTATGTTCAGAACTAGGTTATGTTCAAGAAAGATAAGTTCAGAGTAGCTGTTAAAAAAAAGGAGTTTACTGTTCGTGGGTGCCCAATGAGAACTGCTAGGTACACCGGAGCAAAAACAGAGAGTACAGCAAGGTGTTTGCAATAGTGCATATACTTTTAATGTAGTCACAACATGACATCATTTTTGTAAGTGGTAGGAGTAGTAAACTGCTTTTGGATGCTTTATATAGCGTCTAAAATAAGGTAGAAAAAAATTAACTCATTTGTTCCAAATGTAACTATTTTTAGGAGACAGCTAAATGCAGTTGAATGTAGAATTACCATTTGAACCATTTGAGTTTGAACTTGTCATGCAAATCTATTTCTTATACATTTTCTAAGTATTTGATAATATAATCCAAAGCCACTTCACCATAGAAAATATGTGGCTAACTTTAAACAATTTTAAAGTTCTAGTCTACAATTCTACTTTTCTGCATAAGACATAGTTGGTCCAGAGGAAGGTAAAAAAAACACTGGTACAATTTGCTTCAACAAGGGAAAAAATTCCTTCCTGATTCCATGAGGCAAACAGATGTTCCCTGGATCAAAAGTCACTGTTTTTACTTTAAAGCCTTAATAACCAGTTGTATTCTGTGCTTCTAGAAAAACATCCAGCTTTTTTTTAAAGCGATCTATAGTAGTTGCTGAATCTACTTCCTGAGGGAGCCGATTTCACATTTTCACAGACCCTACAGTGAAGAATCCCTTCCTTATCCTGAGCTTAAACTTTTTTCCTACAGATGCAACGAGTGACCTCTTGTTCCTTGTAATGATCTCAAAGTGAATAATGGGGAAGATAGTTCTCTATATGGACCGTTTATATATTTATACAAGGTGATCATATCCCCCCTTAAAGGTCTCTTCTCAAAGAAGAATAGATTCAGTTCAGCTAATCTCCCCTCAAAGCTGAGCTCCTCCATCCCTTTTATTAGTTTAGTTGCCCTACTCTGCAGATAATCCTCCCCCCAACTATCCCCAATCCACCCTCCACTAGTGTCTGACCCCTGACTAACTTTTGTGTCACCTTATTTAACTGTCCCACCCCCTTTGTCCTAGTATAAATATCCTTCCACCATTCCCCTAAATCTTTCCCCTACCACAGCAGACCCCCTTTCATTTAGGTGCAAACCATCTCTGGCATACAAGTTGTACCTCAATGAAAAGTCAGCCCAGTACTCCCAAACCCTTCCCTATTCCCTATTACCCAAACCCTTCACCCATGTGTTTAGCTGCCTATGCTCCCTCTGTCCCTGTGTTGTGCATGGCACAAGCAATATTCCAGAAAATATAACCTTGGAGGTACTTTTCTTCAGCTTAAAACCTAGTTCCCTAAACTGATTTTTAAGGATCCTCTATCTTCCATCTGAATTGTCATTGGTTCCAACATGGATCAAGACAGCTGGGTCCTGTCCAGCCCCTCCTAGTAATTTGTCCACTCGGTCCACCACATGCCGAACCCTGGCACCAAGGAGATGGGAAACCATTCGGTTGCAGGGATCCGGGCGTCAAACTATTCTATCTGTCCTCCTGATGATAGAATCCCCTATGAAAACCAATTGTGTTTTCCTACCTGCATTTCCCTCCGCACCACTACTAGATGTTTTTCCAACTCCAATTGATTAAAAATCCACTTGTTTCACAAGCCAAAGCAGAAATCATTTGCTATTTGTTGGCAAATGTTTTCAATCCTGGGCCTGATGCATTTTCAGGTTTTCTGGATCACTAAGGTTCTCCCATAAAAGTCTATCCTCTCCAATATTCGGGAGCTTTAATAAATCTGGCCCACTGTATCTAAGGACTAGTGGACTGGAGTTTATTTTAAAATCAAATCCCTAATCACACATACCTCCTCCTCAATAAAGAGCACCTCTCTCCTGTGCATGCTGGCAGTTCTGACCCCAGCCGCACCTGCTCTTCCAAGTTTATTCAGCATCTCTCCTCCTGCCAGCCAATCAGAAGATAGACTCTTGATAGTATCGACTACTTAGGTGGCTCAGACACAGCGCTAAGTGTTCGGGCAACATATCTACTGCATAGACTACTGCGTAGCTCCTAAGCTCTTAGACTACTGCCTAGCTCCTAAGCTCTGCTAAAGAATTTTATTACTATGATGTTGCCTGATTGTGTGTTAAGTAGTCCAGCTCCTGTTCCAACCCCTTGCTGCCTAGTCTGCTGTTCCCATGCCAGTTCCCTTGTGAATTTCCTGTCTTACCGTTCCAGTGTCCCCCTTTGTCTCCTGCCTTCTTCTGTGTCTTTAGCGACCCCTGTGTCACCCATGCCTCCAGTGTATTCCTGTGTCTTCAGTGACCCCCGTGTCACAAGTGTCTCTCAGTCATCTACTGGTACTAGCCCCGGCTTTGTTTTGTGACTTTGCCCATTTGCTGCCTGCCTCGACCCTGCTATTATTGATTACTGATTTAGTACCTCACATTGTTCTGCCAACCTGGGATGCCCAAGGACCACAACCTGGTAACAGTCTGCAGCACAACACTTTCACCTCTAGAGGCTCTGGAGAAAAGAAGGCTGTGTGTCAGCATTACACACCCCCCCCTGGTGGTTATGTCTGTAATTATAAGAGCATAGGTAACTGTGAGCTGCTTTGGAGGAAAAAGAACAAGCACTGAATTAAATACCATACAGCTGGCAGAGGGTATTTTCATGTGACTTTGAGGGCAACATTGAAAGTTAACAACCTTAGCAAATATGGGGGCATTCAGAATACACTTTCTGTTCTATTGACACCAACTGTACTGAAAAAAAGTAAATGCTTACACCACAACGTGAAAAACTGGAACTGGAAGTACCATGATTTCCCTTGTTCATGTACATTTTTTCCATTGCCATATAAAACAGTGCCTGTTTTTCATACTGTTATGTTTTGTGAACAATTTCTAGGAATAGTTTAGCTAATCTTTGTAACCTTGGATAGCATCTGGCAGTCTGAATTTACGTATTTTTCTGTTCTGTTCACCGTTGTTTGTTTTTTTTTAACAATGGGAAAAATTACCCTTGTATAACTGAAACTAGTTGATGTGATTTCATTTGAGTCACAAAGAGTTTAGAAATTTGCTTGTTTTTTTTTTTTCATTCTTTAGCCAATTTTAGGAAACCTGAAGATCATGGGGGTAGTAAAAATGTATTTTTCCAATTGATTCACTTCCAGTTAAGCTGGTGGTGCTTGTGGAGGTAGCACTAAAGTGGTTGTTGGTGGGAAATTACTGTTGAAATAATTGTGTTGAAATAGGTGGTTGAAACAAGTCTGTAATCCGACTGTCAAACACTCCACACTGTCTAATGGCCCACACTAAATCAGTGAC
>NC_092859.1:94235356-94249009 GCF_032062135.1 Pyxicephalus adspersus
CAACATAACAGGATCTGAATCACAATACAAACCTTATGTTGCAGATAATACAGTGCATATACTGTATATGTAATTCAGCTGTTTATCTTTTTGTGTGGAGCTTGCAAATCTCCCACTCAACAAAAAAACATGTTGATCAGTGGTCCATGATACAAGTTTTATACAGGGATGGAGTAAACAAGCTTATCTGTCAAGGTGCTGCTCTCTTGGGAGGTAATTAAATTAATAGGCTTCAACATTTTTGCTGAAAAATGTAAAGTGGAAACCTACAAACAAGAACAATGTAGTTTATGTAAATATCCAGCTTGTTCTGTTCCCATAAGAAATATGTACGAATGTTGCTCAGCGTAAAGTTCATAGCCTACTTTGTTACTTTACTATTTCAAGTCTAGTTTTTTTATACTGGATAATTTACAATAAATTATCAAGAAGGCAGAGCTATATTAACAAGACATGCAAAGGATGTGACTGCTCCTTCTTTTGGCTGCATATTAGAGTGTATTTACATTTTGTTGTTGTATAGTTGTTACTATTTTACCATATATATATATTTCTATATATATATTATATTTTTGTAATTATTCCCAGGAGTTTTATGTTTTGTTCATTCTAAAAGTTGCTTTTACATCATCCCAGCCCAGCCAATCAGAATGGCCAAAGACCAGACTCTAGGAAGAAGATTGGGTGAAGATGGAATTGCCTCTGCTAGAGCGAGGACGAGTGAGTGTAAATTAGGATTACTGCCTGGCACCACTTTATATGACAAAGGAGAAAGCCATGTTAGCAAAATGCAGACGGGTATATCCTGAATATGGGAACACGTGTGGCTGTATGCTAGCTAATGCCCTACGCGGCCAGAGAGAGTGGACCTTTGCACCATTCAAAGTAGATAGATCAGGATGAAAGATATTGAAATTGTTTCTGCATCCATATTAAATCTCCTCAACCCTCAGGCCCTTCATTGATTGAAGCCACAAGGTCGTACCTAGCCAAATACGTACCTAGTCTTTGAATATAGAATCTCTTGAGTCACCTCTTAGAGGAGAGGAATTACAGAGAGCGACTGTCTGTTCACCTTCAGGAAAGGCCTTAGGCCCTGCCAGTTTTACTCCACCATAATATAAGTCTTTTCAGGCACCCTTGATCCCTCATATGGTAAAAGCCTTTAATTCTATTTTGGATGGCAGACGATTTCTACTAGATTCACTAAGGGCTCATATTTTAGTAATTCCAAAAGAGGGGAACGACCCTCTGAGCTGTGCCAGTTATCCAATATCCAGTTATCCAGTTGGCAAATATCTCTCTTAAACCAAGATAGGAAGCTCTTTACCAAAGTCATTACATTGCGTTTGCAGAATATTATACATAAACTGGCACTTACTGACCAGGTGGGTTCTGTCCCCTTATGAGAAGCATGTAACTGCACTATCAAGGTGCTGAAATCCATCCATTTGGCCAGGTTACAATCCACCCCAGCTTTCTTGTTATCTGCAGATGCCAAGAAACTATTTGACAGAGTAGGTTTTGGACTTTTATGGAACAAACCTTACAGAATATTGGATTGGGACAAAACATGATGTAATGGATACGCACAGGATACTCCCATTCTACAGCAGTGGTAGAAGTTGCACTCTGTCAAATTTCAAAATCAATTATACCAAGTCAGAGGCAATGATTATAACTCTGTCACTTGCTATGTACACGTAACTATCAATCTCTTACTCTTTTAGATGGACTTCAGAGGGCCTGAGATATCTTGATATATTCCTTCTAGCGACCACTCCCTTATTTTTCGTTTGAATTTCATCCTCATTTTTACCTAAATAAGATTTGCAGAGATTGGAAAGCTAACACCTTTTCATGGTTCAGAAGGATCCAGGAAGTTAAAATGAACATTTTACCACAATAACTCTATCTTGTCTAAACTTTGCCCATCTGGATTCACAAATCCTATTTCCACAGCATACATTCATGTATTTTCCAGTTGTTTGGGGGAAATTGACAACCCAGGCTCAACTGTTGGCAGTTGTTTTATCCTCAGTCAGCAGGAGAGTTGGGAGTCCGTGATCTGATTTATTTTCTATGCAGCATCCCAATCGATCAGGTGTTAGATTGGACTCGTAATTCTGAAACTTAACAATGGGTATTAATGGAACAACTGGCCAGTCAAGAATCACTCAGATAATACCATGGATACCTTTGGCACGTCACTACAGCCATCCCAGGACAAGCCCCACTTTAAAGGTTTGTCAAAAAAAAAAATTCAAATATTTTACCATCTCCAGGAGAGACAGAAAACTATCCCACTTCCTACATACCCTACCTCCCAGTAGTGATTTTGTACATTCATTGACCTCATTTGAATGTCTTGAATATTTTTGTCAGCTTTATACTCCTGTCTCAATACTGCTCCAGGAGATTCCCTATCATCTATTTCATACTGGGAAGATGAGTGGCAAATCTACCTTACAAAAAAAGAAAATTTTGCTTATATTAAATATACCTCTGTGGGAGATGTGGGGGCAAGTATCTCTATGCTACATGTCTTTTGGTCCTGCACAGTCTTACGACCCTTCTGGACAGCAGCGAGAGAGATTACAGACTAATTTATGGATCACTTGGTTCCTGATGTCCCTGCCTTCTTTCTGCTACAACACAGCACCCTGTTTCAAGAGTTCCACAACACTTTAACCTTTCAGTGATACCCTCCTCTCTCACAAGCGGAATGGACTGTATGTGCCTTTTATCTTTAAATATGTTCCAGCCCATGCCCAGTTCACCTTTTTTGAATAGTGTCCTGCCATACGCCTTGTAAAAAATGTGTAATTTTCTGTAATTGGCTGTAGCAAACATGATGTCATTTTGTAAAATTGTTGGCTTTTGGATGTGCTTTTGAAAAATTGTTTACATATATAAAGTAATAAAAAAAGAAAATTACGAGCAGTGTCACCAATACCAATAGAGTTAAAGATACAGTGTAGAAGAAGGTGATCGATAGTGTCAATAGCAGAGGAAAGGTCTGGGAAAATAGAGAAAAGTTGCCTTGTGACTTAGCTCTGAGGAGGTCATTAAAAGAGCTGTTTCCATATGGTAGTCAGGTCCAAAGCCAGTGGAGTTCAGATGTTTTCTTGATCTTATGTAGACAAGATACCTGAATAGTTTGGAGGCATATGAAACAAGAGAGTTTAGATGGTAGCTAGAGAGTAAGGAGGGGTCCAGGGAGCAACCAGCAACTAGGCTTGCATTAGAACAGTTCTACCAACACTTGGTTCCTACTTTCTTAGCAGCCACTTCTAAAACTTGATGAAAAGCTGTCACAGTGCTTTAGTTATTTATATCTGCCTATTTATTTTACATGACAGGGATGCTACATGGAGGGGTGTCCAGATACTTCATCAACAGTATAGGGCATGGTCAAAGAGTGCAGACACATGTTGCTACAGTGACAAAAACAGACTCCACAGCAAACCCCCTCCAACCCCCTTTCCTAAAGGGGAACTAAACCCACTATACTTACCTGTCCCTATTCCATCATAAGGCACTGCCTTCTTCTTCTTTCTTCCCTTCCTGGACACAGTCCGTGTTCTTGATTGGCTGGACCGGGAAAATGTAACTCCCACACAGGTGTATGTGAGTTTATTTATTCCAGGCAAATTCGGGAGAAGCTCGGATTGCTGGGTTTCCTGGCAAACAAAGCTCAGCTGCTTGACAGTTTCTCTGAGCCATCAGGCAGGTAGAAGTAATCATTGCAGAAGAGACTTCATCTATCCCTTTCTGCAAAAATGCCTATCTGATTTTTAAAATTCTTAAAATTAAGAATTTTTTAAGGCTCTAAAATACTCCATAAGAGGTATTGAAAAGTCTATTACTAAGACTAGTTTCTACTCACTAACAATTTCACTTTACTGATGTGGCCCTGTATTAAGTTTTGTTCATAACAGAGATAAAAAGGGAAAAACAACCAAAAAGTTGTGAATGTCACTATAGATCAGTTGCCATGGGCAACATCTCAAATATTTATGGTCCTGTAAGGGAATGTAAGGGAACTTAAAACCAACAGTTTTTTGCTACATGGTAAATTCATTAAAGACTACTTTGTAACAAAATCACTGGAATGTAAAGATTTGCACTTAAAATAGTGGCTACATTATCAAAAGATCTAAAGTGTCATATCTGACCTGCAAAGTTTCTTCCCTAATGCACAGCCTACTCACAACTTGCTGCACATTGCTGTTCTTTCAAGCCTTTACATGTACTTGGGTAGCTGAACCAGAAACATTCCCTTTAAGTTTACAGATGGCCTGCAGCCCTTACAGAACTACTCATTACAGGGGAGTATATAGAAGTACATTAAATGTTCTTCTGTATTACAGCCAAGAAATACAGCTGCCAAATTTCTGTGCTGTGAAAGCTTGCATTGAGAACAACTTAGGCACAACCTCTGATGGTGCTTAGATACCATGGTGAGTAAATAGATTTGAAGAAAAAAAATACAAACCTAGTGGTCTGAAATAGAAACAAAATGTACTTTTTAATTTCTATAGTTACATAAAAATCCTTTATACATATTTTCAGTTAAATAAAGGTACAGGGTTTCTTGCCAGTAATAAAAGAGGGTGTGGGCACTGCCCTTGTACTGGATCACCATATTTCTGAAACTTTCTGCAAAATTCTCTTTTGCTAATGGATGGATGAGAACAGATCCTTTCTAATGGCAAATATCTAAATATATCTATGCAAAGGATATGTACTTGCTGTATGAATTTCTTGCTGTATGAATTTGAGCAGTGCATGTCCAGAGAGTAAAGTAGTCACAAAAGCAAGTACTTTCTAAATAGTGTTATTTTATTTTAGTTATCAAACACATTCATAGTAGTAATTCAACCTAATCTCAGAATGTAAAAATCTACTCCTAGGGCAATCTTCTCCACCATTAAGAAGCAGTCTCTTTTTTTCTCAATGCTACTTTCACCTTGATATATGCTGCACAAAGGGTTAACCCACTGAGCAGTTAGGGTCTAGGAAACTCCTATTTAATGCAAGCAACTATCAACGATAAATTTTCATAGTAAAACTTTATTTTTCTTTTTTTTATGTTTTAATAATATTATTTGTTGCCATAGTTAGAAAAATAAGAGTAAAAAAAGATATAAAGCTTTTTAAAAAATGTGTTTTTTCTGTGAATAAAATATTTATAATATTCATTATATACAGTACAGAAAACTAGGATGATTGGTGTCACCAGATATCAAAGTTTTGTTATCAATGAGTAGATGTCAAGTTACTTGAGCACCAAGTAGATGATCCCCCTCCATCAGCAATGCCAATCAATACTGTATACTGTACATCAGTGGTCGCCAGCTGGCGGTCCGCTACTCTGTCTGTGAGGTCCAAAAGGCTGGCGACCACTGCTATACATAATATCTATACTATTAAAAAAGATACATATTTTGCTTGAGTTTTACAGCAGGAAGCACTTTCTCAAAAGGATAGAAAGTATCACATTTACTTATACTAGGGGGTGCTGAAAAGTTTCTGGCTTTGCCCCCTTTCAGATAAAATAGAAAAATATGTGTTTTGGGCATATGACAGTCTAATATCTTAGTATGTAACTGTGCAAATATCAGGTCTTTGCAATTCTTAAAACTGTTTTTTTTTTTAGTGAGAAGCTGTGATGGCAGAGGCACAAACAAGTTTCACGTTGTTGGAGTTACGGCCGTCACAAAATTTTTGTTTCTCCAGGGAAAGTCAGCAAAGGACATTCACACTGAGATGTCACAAACACTGGGGGAGAAGTGTCCTTCTTACCACACTGTCAAAACCTGGATATCTTGTTTCAAGACTGAGCATTTCACAGTTAAAGATGAGCCCCGCAGTGGGCTCCCCCAACCTCAACTGACCCGGCAACCTGCGGTGCTGTTAATGAGCTGATTATTGAGGACCGGCGAATATCCACAAAAAAGATAGCCCAGATACTTGACATCTCACAGGAGCGTGTTGGGTTTGTTATCACCACTATCCTAGACATGCGTAAGCTTTCAGCGAAGTGGGTGCCTAAATGTTTGAATGTGTGATCAGAAGGAGTTGAAGCATCCAATGCCGTTTTGGCCCATTTTGAAGCTGCACAGGACTTGGCTAGGTTAGTGACTGAGAATGATGTTGTGGCTGCCAAATTGAACACCCTGGGTTTCCAATTCGTCCACCATCCTCCATAATCACCTGACCTGGCCCCTTCGGACTATTATCTGTACCGGAATTCGAAGAAACACCAGAAGGGGCAACATGTTGAGGACATTTCTGAGGTCACATATGCTGCTGAGAGCTGGTTTGTGCCCCAACCAAAGGACTTTTATTTGAACAGTCTAGAAAAGCTGCAACTATGCTGTACCAAGTGCATCAGTCCCAGTTGAATAAATGTTTTGTTTCATAACTCTGGCTCTCTTCTTTCCGGGGCAAGCCAGGAACTTCTCAGCACACCCTCGTAACATGATATATAAGTATAACGCATGCTAAACCAGTGAATAACAACATATAGTGATTTCAAAAGCCTGGAATGAGAAAAGTGTCAAGACACAGTATTATGTTGAGAACAACCTCCAAAATTTGGTATGGATTGCGTAAAAGGCTCAAAAGAAAAGTATCCAAAGACTTTTTACAGGACTCTTCCTCTTTGTTTGGAAGCCTGTCATAGGGACTTATCTGGACTTCGCAACATATGAGCAATGCATTAATCCTTGGAAGATTTTCCTTTGAGCCTTTCAACCCTTTCCCTTTGGAGTATTGTATACATTTTGTTAATATGTTTGTGATTGTTTTTCATATTGTATGTTTAATCAAATGAAATGTTAAATTTGTATGTTTGCTGTATTGTATGTGTCACCTATGGGTCTGTATAAATCTATAGTTTGTAATTTAGTTTGATTCACCATGTGGCTGCCATATTACTTTATTGAATTTAATCAAATGTAATAAATGTACTTACCCGGTTACTGCTTTTTAAAATACAGTAATCATTTAACACTCTTTGTACCTAACCTTTCTACCAGCCCATGTTTGTAAAATTTGCTTGGCCAGCAACCTGTTCCTTGCAACAAAAATAAAAAAACCCTATTTTTTACCAAAAAGTAGTTGTGACATTATCACTGCACTGTACATAGTCTGTATGGAGAAAAAGGAAGTACCTAGCAGGCACACCCTCTACTGAATGCCTGCAGACATATGGAGTAGGTGGCAGATACAAGAGCAGTCACCCTGCACATGACGCATGATGACAGCAGAGCAATGATCATTCTTAAATACAGGAAGCTGTAAATACAGGGGTCGGCAAACTTTTCAGGAGGTCAAAAAGGCATAGTAGGCCAAAAGAAACAAGGTGTCCAAGGAAAGGTTTTTTACAACCGTAACTGCAAGTGAGCAGCCTCAGTCTTCTGTTCATCCACGGTGTAGTCTCTATACGTGTGTGAGTGCGTGGCATCGAAATGCCCCTTGAGATTCGACCTCTTGAAAGTGCTGTTGGACTCGTTGCAGACTAAAACACAGGTCTTTGTAGCCGCTTTGGATGGAGAATAATTCGTCAGTCCATTCGGGGTTGAAGACTCGGCTTACGAGGTCAACCTTCCGGAGACTGGTAGCTACACGTTGCTTCTGCTCTTAAGGCATAATAATTGGGGTTACTGTGTGGGAACTCGATGATATCACAGGAACTCACGATAACAGAACAATTAAATTAGGCCGGCTAGAAAAATAAATGCCTAGCGGGGCCTTACTCTAGGCTGGAATACTGGCTAGGCAGTATCCGGCCTAAAGGCCGGAGTTTGCCTACCTCTGTTTTACACAGGGGCCAAGTTTCATGGTAAAACTTTGCACAGAACAAAAAAGAAATACACAAAGCACACCAAGATTCAAGGACATGTGCAAAATACACATGCCTTATCATATTTAGATAATATTTTATTATTCTAGACTTAAGCTTTAAAGCCCAACTAACCTCCAACTTGAACAAGGCAAATTCTCCAAGCTATCAAGTTGAAACACTCGGGAAAGTGTCTCTACACTGCCTAGGAATTAATTCATAGGTAAACTTTTTATTTTAATAGTCCTGTACCTCCAACTGGATGATTTGTAGCCAATTGTTTTGGAAATACCTTTTTCTGTAGGTGGAAATGTGCTCCCCAATCTTCACCCTAGTGTCCTATGCTGCCATAAGACACTCATTGCCAGTGTGCCAATAACGTAGAGTAGGCAATGACATCAGCATGTGTCAGAGGGGATATCTATCATAGAATAAATAAACAGAAACAGATGAAACAGAAGTAATAACATTGTTTAGTTGTTTTAAAATAAGGGCCCCAAAAAGAACCCAGTGCAACTTTTTCCTTCTGCTAAGCACTGTTCATACTTGTGGCGAACAAGAACCTAGAAATATAAGATACTACTTTGAATTTTTAACTAGTGAATATTTATTTAAATAATCATACTCATAAAAACTCATAATAAATATGCTTGATGTTGGGTAGGTGTGCAGCCTCTCAGTAGAAAGTCACTTTGTCCATTCTTTCCTTAGAAAGAATACTCACCAAAAAATGAATTTCACCTCAATGCACAGCACAAGCTTGTTAAAGTAAAAAGATAAAAAATATTTTGAAGAAGCACCACTGATCCTTAAGTGGCTACCAGGATAAAAAGTACCAATTGGTTTAGCTAAACTAGAAATGGTGTTATTTTATATATGTAAGTTTGGTAAACGTATGTCGTCCTGTCTTTTCTGCAACTATTCCTCCTGTATAGCCCATGATCTTGCCTCTTAATTTTGCCAGTGTCTGTTAGGATGTTCTAATAATTGGATTCAATTAGAACAACATTAAACATTCAATTAAATGTGTAGCCCACATGTGATTTTAAAGGCAATCAGGTGCATTTGCAGGCCAGGGGTCAGTGTAATGTGGGTGGGGGGCTTATTTATTATCTGGAAACCCCCTTTAATAGGTGGATCACCAGATGTCTGCCCACCATTTTAACAAAGATTTTAAAAAAAGAAAACAAAGGCTTTAAAAACACCCAAAATCATCTTTTTAGGGCTTACAAAAGTCTATATAGTAGTATGCAAGAGCTAGCATTTCAGCAGAAATAGTTCCCAGATGTAGGAACTCTGCAGAGCAGGCATTGGAAGCAGTAAATGTCACATTGTATAACACAGGTCTGAGCATTGCATTAAAGCATACCTAAACTCAGAAATTTCACTTAACATAAAAAGGGTGGACAACCCTTTTATGTAAAGTAAAAATTATGTTTGATTAGGTTTTTTTTAAGTGCAAGGGTCCAAAAGGGTGCAAAAAAAAAGTGATGCAGCATCACCCCCTAATTCCAGACTGCCTAGGCGATCAAGAATGAATGGGAGCACAAAGCCTCCCAGGATACCTATGTCACACATCCCGAGAGGCTCTTGGGTGCTCCTTTTGCGCATGCCCGAGCATCTCGAGTATGAGCAGAAGGAGCCTTTTCTTAAAAAGAGAAAAATTTGCCGATCTCACGTTTGCCCAGTGAGACTGGCAAGTTTTTTGTCCAACCTACGTCACCCGATCTTACGCCTGTGTTGGGTGACATAGTAAGAAGATCCAGGAAAAAGAGTCGAAGTTGGCGCTGCCCGGACCGCCGGGCCTGGAGACGAATGCTGGGACGATGCGGGACCCGATGGAAGACACCTCCGGAAGTATCAGACTGCCCTGTGGGATTGAAGGTAAGTGTGTTATTTTTGTTTTAAGCACTGTTCAGTTTAGTTCCTCTTTAAGGTTAAGTGACCTACAGACATTGCTTGTCTGCATTTGAGTTACATTTAAAACAAAATTTAAATGCAGATAACTTACATTTTAATACTATATATTGAACAGTACGCATTGGGAGTTCAGAAGTTGCGTTTGACCTGCCTTCTGCTGTGCTGCATTTTCTTTGGATGCTGCAGGTCCCAATGAAGTATATTTCAAATGCAGACAAAACAGGTTCAAATACAGGCATTTCTTTTCAAAACTCAAAGTTTAAAAAAGAATACCCATGGACACTAACCCTAACAGAGTGCATTCTTGTTTTAAGTAAAATACAAAACGGCAGACTAACTTATAATCAAGTTTGTATAAGTACAGAAAAAGTGAAAAAGATCAGCTCTGTCCCACTTTATTGTATACAGTCATAACTGACCCACATAAATCAAAGATTTACTGGAGGTAGTTTTTTTATTGTGACAAATTACCAATCCCTGCTACTTTTCCACATTCATATTAATATAAACGCTTCTGAGAGCTGTCAGAAGCACTTCATCTACTGTCAGCTGTGTGTGAGTAATTCTATTCCATCTTTTAAACAGTTATGTATAAGCTGCTAAGCACTAGATGGCGTGTGATGGTATGTGTGTATGTGTGTGTATGTGTGCTTGTGTGGGTGTTTGTGTGCCTGACAGTATGTAGAGTTTGGAGTAGAGTTCTGTAATGGCTGCTAACTGTAAGAGTGCAGAAGCAGTTTGTGTTTGGATATCCAGCTGTGACTCCACATCTGGTATGCGATGAGGAGCATTACATACTGAAATGCAGAATAGCCATGACCTGCTGTGATGTGTTCCTGTGATTTACCCTGTGGGAAAAAAAGAGTTTAAACATGCAGAGCAAGATATAACAGGGCCAAGGAGCTGAAGAAAGTTTTTGTTTGTCGAGAGAGCAAAAGTTAATGTGGCATCCAGCTTAGAAACTTCAGAAACTTCAGTTCTTGAAGCAGGCAATTCAGCTGGACCAGTCATCACCGCAAAAATGTGAGTACGATCTGCAGAAATCCAAAAAGGAAGACAAACAGAAATATGCTCTCCTTTCTTTAAAAACTTTGTTGCCTTAAAGGCGGTGTGTGTGTGTGTGTGTTTGTGTGGCTGGGTTGCTTATCTGCAAGAATATTTGTGTCAGCAGTACTTTACTCCCCATACTCTGAATACAACACATTATTGTGAAAGAAATATACAAAGACTTTAAGTAATGGGAAACAATGTAAAAATGTTATAATAATCATCCATAGATCTTGTATAACATTTGTCTCAAGGCTTGAAATATAAACACCTATACTACTAACACTACTACCCTATCAAAGCCTTAGGCCTTTGCAATATATAGAGATAAATCTACAATATGCTGTAGATGGCTGTGGGACACATTTCTTATGGACACAGACAGTAACAGCCCAAAACTTTATCCTTCCAAAGCCTCCAAAAACAAAAAGTTACCTAAATATAAATATCATATGCATGAAAGTGTTGAACTGTAAACAAAATGCCACAAATTATAAACCAAACAGGATAAATAGAAAATATTGATTTAGTAATTAAGGTATAATAGTTTGAAATGTAACTTGTGTGTTGGAATGTATGTATTCACCGTATATTTATTGATTTTACATATGCAAAGAAAACATATGGCTATTCTACTGCTAAGGTTTAAACTAAATTTCTGGCAAAAGTTTGGCTATCACTTTACTGCTAAATGCTTTCTGGCATATATGTTTAATGCATTTTATATACATTATGTATGTAGTATGGTACTGGTTATTCGTTAGAGCTATTTACCAATTTGTGGAAAATGTTACTTATATATACAGTCTATTGTGGAGATATATATATATATATATATATATATATATATATACACATATACAGTACAGGACAACTGTTATCACTGCTTTCACTGTACTAATTAAACACAATATAATTGCTAATTATGGAGAATTGGAATTTCCCAGAATGTTCCTGAATTTGTATATTTATGAAAAGTTCACGAAATTTTGTTCTGGAATGCAGGACAATAAGTCATTGTTTGCTGCAGCCTTTACACTAATCCCAGATCATTATAACTAGATGCCTCATACTTATTCAGGGAAATAACATTTCCTAAAACAAACCTGTTGAGTGGCTTAGAAATAATAAGATGTCTCTGTAGAAGGTTTTTTTTAGGTGACCGAACTGTCTTTAAAAAGAATGTGCAAATTTTGCAGAAGCTTGAAATCCAAATATGTACTAAAATGTGCATTAGGGCTTGCATGGCTGTTGGTTGTCATATTGCTCTGCCTTTTCCCAATACCTGACCTAATATTTAGAAACAAGAAGGCACGGTTGGGGAGGTTACACAGCAAAGCTCTGGTTACAATTTCCTTTACATAGCACCCCAGTGTTTCAGGATACTAGCTAAGCATCTGAAAATATTGTAACCCAGAAAACCATCTCTACATTTCACAAAAGGTCTGCTTTATTCTAGCCTTTGGTATAAGCAGTTGTTGTGTTTTTGGGAGGACTGGATTGAACAGCTGAATATACCACTGCAGGGTCTATTGGAGATACCCCTGGCTTATAGTGGGCAAAAAGAAAAATCCCCAAGTATAGAAATGAGACCTAAGTGTCTAACATGTAAGAACAGGGCTTACTGAACCAAATCAACTTTCAAAAACATATACCACCATGCACATGCTATCAGACTCATTGTCAAAGTTGTGAGATTTCCAGTCCTAGTTTGCCCTGAAGACTAAGCAGAATGGATGCTACCATTCTCTGACTACCTTGTGGCATACCAGTCCTAGGTCAATGAAGCTGAGCCTATAAAGCTTTGCAAGCCTCACATACAGATATTTTCTTTAAACATCAGCTGGTCTTACAAAGGTACTCCAAGATTTCATTATAAGGTTGGTCACTTCTTCTGGTTGTGAGGGCCCTGTATGCAAATTATGTTTTGTTGGGATGAGCATGCTTATCTTTTGCAGCCCCATGTTGTATTGTGAAGTTTGTCATATCCTGTTTTTAGGTACAATATGTAAATATTTTACCTGCCTTATAAAATGCCATTGTATTACTTACCTCAAGTGTCTCCATTGACTCCTCTACAAAATTTAGAATCCAAAACTTCCAGGTATGTCAGAAGTCCTGATGGAGTCACCTTGCAGGGCTATGTGAGTGACATATAGACAGGTAGGGGGATTAAAAGAAACTGTAGGGATGTTTTCCGCTAAATATTTTAGCAGCGCTTTACAGCTTCATATCGCATTTATCCAAAAAATTGGGCTGCTAATCCAAAACACTCAATCATGCGGATCTTTTCTTATTGCAGCACCCCCTATTAGTAGTGCATTACTGTGGGTTGCAACACATGATTACTAAAAACAATGCATGGTGAACGTACTGATGACTGATGACACTGATCTCCAAATGACTGGTATGTTACCAAGTGTTACCGCGTTGGATAGGTGTGAATAGATCTTCAAACAGCAAGGCTACAGCAAGATTACACATGTAGTTTATAAAGCAGCAACACTTTATTACTATTTTTCAGTGTTTGTTTATTATAACAGACAAGTAGTAGTAGTGTCTTGCACTGTGTTACTCATTAGCAGCAGCACAAACTGCTAACCCGGTTAGAATTAGGGTGCAGTGCTGCACCCTTTTTTTCAGTGTTGCACTGAAAAAAACCCAAAACAAACAGAATTTTTACTTAACCTCCTTTTTTTACTTAAGCGTTACACTGAGGTCTAGATTTCTGTACCAAAAGTGATCCACTGTTTTTCATGAATTTTTTTTTTTAAATTGTAGACCTGTAACTTACAGAAATATGTCCGAACAGGGGTTCTAGTAGATAATATGAA
>NC_092859.1:94249967-94256252 GCF_032062135.1 Pyxicephalus adspersus
TTTAGGTACGCTTTAATGCAATGCTCAGACCTGTGTTATACAATGTGACATTTACTGCTTCCAATGCCTGCTCTGCAGAGTTCCTACATCTGGGAACTATTTCCGCTGAAATGCTAGCTCTTGCATACTACTATATAGACTTTTGTAAGCCCTAACAAGATGATTTTGGGTGTTTTTAAAGCCTTTGTTTTCTTTTTTTTAAATCTTTGTTAAAATGGTGGGCAGACATCTGGTGATCCACCTATTAAAGGGGGTTTCCAGATAGTAAATAAGCCCCCCACCCACATTACACTGACCCCTGGCCTGCAAATGCACCTGACTGCCTTTATAATCACATGTGGGCTACCAATGCACCTGACTGTTCCTCTTTCCTTAACTGGCCTACCAATGCACCTGGCTGCCTTTTCAACCGTCTCTGGGCTAGCAATTCACCTGGGTGCCCTTAGAGCAAAACTTGTCTATCTGAATCCAAATACTCCTTTCTACCATACCAAAGGACGAAACCCCCATAAAAATAATGACCCGCTCCCCCTTTTGTTGATGCCAGCATTTATTAGAACCCTGGGTAAGAATGTCCGCCCTGCACAGGATTAGCTAATAAACCTTGCAAAGGTGAATAGGAATGACTGCATGGGGGATCTTTATGTTTTATCTGGAGCTCAGATGTAACATGGCCAATACAGAGTATCATTGGAAGTGTAAACTCTGCACAGAACAGACTAGGATGGACTGTATTACTGACATGTGTCACAGGGTTGTGTCAGTCAGCACCCAGGGAACATTGGGACTGAGCTGTGCTGAGCTATGGTGCCCAGCATGTGTATGAATAATATAATAATGTCTCCTCACAGGACAGACAGGATGGGTGTGGAACTTGTGAAATGAGTATCATGCAGAAAGCTGCTTTGTACGTCCACCCTGGGCTGACTCGTCCCGTGGTGAGCGGTGGCAGGTTGTGTGTAGTGAGTGTGTAGTGTGTAGTGTGTGTGTGTAGTGTGTAATGTGTGTGTCCCCCCCTCTCTCCCGGTCTCTGGGTGTCACATCGGTGCCTCGCAGCTGATAAATTCCCTGACAAGTCTGAGTGAAGTTTTTGGAGTGTGGCGCGGGAGGGCTCCTCCTCCTTTGTCTGTTTTAGGGCGGTCGGCTGGCTGCCAGAGAGGGATGATTTTTTTCTGAAGTCTCCGGAAATGATGAAAATAAGGATTGAGAACGAGAAAGAAGATTGAAGTACAAAAAAGAGAGGTAAAGCTGAGGGCTGTGTAATGCTGTCCATGTGTTTCATGTATTGTTATCCAATGGTATGCCGGGTCACTGAGCTGATAACCCAGCCAATGGGGCCGTGCGCTCTGCTTCTAACTACCTACACTACAAAGTTCTCTGCTCCGTCCGCTCACCTCAGGGGCTGTCACGTGACTCGCTCCCCGGCTAATGAGGGAGAGATAACTGGCGGCATGTTGTGGTTAATATGTGTTACTATGACACAGCCTGTGTGTGACCCTGAGGGTGCAATGCTGGGGGGACAGGAAAGTGTTGCTGAATCATCAGGCAGACATGGCAGGAGTTATACTTTAAATGTAAATTTCAGTCGGATATTGTCTTCCAGCTTGTGTGCTCAGCATAGTCCCATCTATTCTCATTCAGCAGTGTGTGAGGGTTGGGGAGCACAGTGTACATGTATTTACCGCCTGTATCATTACACTCACCTTTCATTCTCCTTTTTTCCACTGGGGGATATTTCTCTTAACTTCCTGTGCCAGAGATGTAACAGGAAGTTAGAGGAGTTTCTCCCTGGAAGAGGTGGCCCCATAGGACACATCACATCGACCCCATTGGTCACCAGGACAAATAACAAATCAAGGAGCCACAATGTTGTGATTAGAGATCATTTATTGATGTATTTTTCTAATGTATATACTGAAGTGTGAATGATGGCAGCAATAGGAGCCCATTAGGAGTGCAGCAGTTCAGTGCCGGCGTTAGAGACCGAGAGAGATGGTCTCATCGCTGTGTTTCTTCTTCTGTCACTTTCCCAGGGGGTGAATGGGCTGGTACGTGAATGTGAGATGAATGTAGCCGAGAAAGATGAGATTTTCCCTTTTTCCAGGCAGCACTGTGCTGTGTAAATCTTAGAACTGGATGGCTAGAAATAGAAACTTTTGCCTTATACTCATTATGTATGTAGCTGTGCTTGGAGTTTAGCTATAAGGCTGACTTTGCATGAGAATACAATGTTATGGTATGAGAGCTGACTGCACTGTCTTGGTGTTGGCAATCATCTAATCAAACCTCCGATGTTGTTTTCTGCAGAGTATTACCAGCATTTTCTCTATGGGTGCCAACATTGTGTACGTGTTACATTCAGGGCTGTGTGCTACGCAATTTCTAAGCCATCAAATGTCTCCTGTGGTAGCTGGTAATGTGTTCAGCATGAATGGCAACCACAGATCTTCATAAAAACCAATGCCATTTCTGATCCAGTACAACCATGGGTGAATCTGATCTGAATCTGAGGGTGGACAGCCCCTATAAAACCTTTTATTCGCTTCTCTTCTTTCATTATGATAAAGACAGAATGGTAGGGTACAGCCTCCTGGGATAATCATGTCACACATCCCTGGAGGCTTCTGGCTTCTCCTGCACATGCCCAATCGGTGGGGAGAAGTCCTACTTGAGGAAAAAAATGCCAATCTTACAACCGGTGATATTGGCACTTCCCCCCCAGTTACAGTAGGTTAAGTCACCCGATCCCATGCCTGCGTTGGTACCAAACCTCCTAATGCCATCCCCATTTGTTCTTTATGGGTGACTGTAGGGGAAACACAACATGTGGTTGAACTTGATGGACTTTCTTTCAGCCTGATTTACTATGGAACTATGTACTTTCCCCCCCCCAAGGAAGAGGTTTAGAGGTGGGAGAAGGCAATAACTGCATCTCAATTTCCTTGCCAATATTGAAGATAATTGAAGCCTAAGTGAAACCGGTTATAAAATCTTATCAATGACATACTTAGTAAGCAGATTTATTGCTGAACTTCTAATTTGTAGCCTCTGGATTGTATGGCCACCTCCTGCTTCTTGTCCCATCCTTCAGCAACATTTAGGCTATGGGGCCTTTTTTAAAGTTTGTAAGATTTTAAATTCATCTTTTCGTAATATTTCACTTACCATGATAAAAAAATATTAACCTAAATAATATGTATACAATATGTATACACTTCTCTGCTGTATAAAGAGACTGTGCCACCAATTTACAAAATCTGACAACTCTGCAACCTGTTAGTTACATAATATTTCCCTCCTTCCTTGCACTTCATAGCTCCCTTCATTTCTAGGAATGCCCTATTACCTTTATCTGCTGACCAACTCATCCACATCTCGGTTCACCTCCTTACATTACCATTTATCTAGTTGTCAAGGAAGCAACGAAGGGTGTACTATACGGTGTTACAACCCTGACATCACAACCAAGATGGCAGCACCCAGCTACTGCCTTAAGTTTTATGGATATCTACAAAAGGGATAACATGCATTAAATACAATAAAACTACATAAAAAATTCAGGGGAGATGTTTGTTGTTAATTGTCCAGCTTTAGTCTAAGCTTTTATGTTATTAGGGGGAGGTTAACCATTAAGGGTTTATACAAGGCAAAGAGGTTGTTTAAAGAGCTTGTATTCCGTTTAAGGCCAAGTATAAGTATTTGAAGGACAGCTGTACTTTTAGTATAGTTGTTCTTTAAGTAAACCCCCAACCAACTTGAGTGCAGTTTGTTTGGTCTGTCATGGTTTGTCTTCTTCTCTTCTCCCTTGATCTTCACTGTGCGCTCCTTCCTGGCTCTGCATAGCCTGTGCAGGGAAAAGGTCTGGACGGGTTTCTTCCAACTGAACAGTCGCCTAATTCATTCCCATGGATGAGTCATACAGAATGGCTGAAAGAATAGTTGTCCTTTATGTGTACCTGAACTTTGGATGGCTTTTTAAGTAAAATGTATATGAATGTTCTGCTCTGGAGTAGTGGATAGTTTACAGACCTTCAAACTTTTCATGTTCCCCCACAGTTGTAACTAGGAGCTGGCCTTCCGCCTTCCTGTGCAAATACATGGATTTTCTCAACCATAGTTTCTGCTGCTAGGGGTTTACATCTCTCAGATGGGTAACCCCGTATACCTATCATTATTTCAGGTGTTTGTAAGTTTGTAAGAGCATGCTTTCTGTTGGCCACCAAGGTTAAGTGGTACTTTACTGACCACCAATGTAAGTAGGCATTATTCCATTTAACATTGATGTGTAAGTGAATGCTTTAGTCTTAGGCTACTTACACACGTGCAATAATTCACGTTGTTGAAAACTAATGAATAATGACCGATTGTTTGAGGTATTACAAAAATACGTCTGGCCAACGAACAAGCGACTCATTGAACAAGCAATGTTGCTGGATATGATCGACCATCCTGGTGGATCCATTTGGGCGAGGATCGTTTGCTATCTATTGTGTGTACGGCCGTTCAGTGATTGTGGATTGTTCTGCAGTACACTTTCTCTTGTACACATCACTTCCTGCATCGTTCAAACGATCGTATCTAGTGTGTGTACAATATTGCTAGATTATATTTGAACAAAATAATCGTGAATAATCGTGGATCTGTCGTTTGTTTTCTAACAACAAGTAATGCACATGTGCATCTAGCCTTAGAGATATTTTTATTTGTTTAAATTCATTAATACTGAAAACTAAACTTTTTTGTACACAGCAAACCTCTGTCACCTCTGCTGGATGCACTGTATTTTAATCTTAGATCTCAATTTACTGTTCACATTATTGTACTCTAAATTGTAGATTCAGAAGTTAATAGTGGTTAACAGTGGTTCCCTGAGGTGTGAATGCTTTTTGGAAGGGTTCCTCCACCTTACAAAAGGTTTGGAAAACATGACATAGACTGTCAATCATTCCTTGTTTAGAAAGAAACATCACCAGTACATAGCTGTCAAGGAGCAAAAGGTAAACAAGGGAAACATTAACCATATACTTTTTGCAGTACCTTCAAGCAGTATACAGTAATTCTTCCTTTTGGTTTTATACCATGGAAGTCTGGGGGCAGACTCAGCTCTGAACAGTGAGTGAATGACAGTCTACATGTTTGCATAGGAGTCAGGGGGCAAGTTCAGAGTGATGGCTACTGCTGGGCACTGTGGGGGAGAAGGTCATCTATAGTCATTTATTACTCTCAAGTCTCTGGGACGTTTTAGGGGAGAGTTTAGGGTAGGATTTTGGGCAGTTTAAGCCAGCAACCTCAATACAAACTGTACTTATTTGTTTCCTGGAATTTTATTCTAGCCAGGGGAACAAAGGATCACCTGGAAAATGTAATCTTGTTCAATTAGTTGTCTTGGGCAATCCAGTTATTGTCAGTGCAGGACAAACAGAAATAGGTCAGGGAGAGGCAGGGTGAGGGTGCCAACTCATAGTAATAACAAAATGTAATTAATCTTTTAAATAACATGATGCAAATAGGGAGATTGGATATTTTTTGAGAGAAAATAAAAAACATGAAAGACTGAAACAGAGTCTTCTAGAGCTTATGGAGGTGATTCCTTTTAAAAGAAGTTTCTTCTCATAATATCTAATAACAAATATGAGCATTTAAGTGCACTTTCATTCAGAGGGGGTAAGTAAGGTTGCCTTAGGGCAAGTTAAAACAGACAGATTTCTAGTAATACTCCTGAGAATACCTCACTAAATCAGTACCTATTATTCTTCTAAATAAGATGTTTGAGGCTCAATATAATATATCCCTACATGAGTCACAACTAGTTATCACATTCCTTTGTTGTTAAAACAAACTTCAGCCTTGTCACAATATCTTGTAGGGAAGTTTATAATTGCTATAAATCTCCACTCGGCTGAGGAAGAGACATATATAGTTAAATATGACTGAGGTGGAATTAGGACACAAGGGGACTGCTTGCAAACATCCTAACAACAACAAAATCCCTTAAAAATGCTGTATAGGAAAGGTGTTACTAACTTATAAAGTGAACCTAAACTTCTGTTTATGAGTATCACAGCCCTTCCTTCAAACAATCTAGCAGTGTCTATATTTATCTACGTGCTTTTTTTATGCATTAAATGGTTAAACACCCCACACAGCTCCACTCATAAGCCATTTATTGCCGCTAGTTGCCCACATCATCTGTGGGGTTTTTTAGTGTTCACGAACCTAGGAGTGGTTACGCGTCGCCCCCCCCCCCCCATCTCCACTCATAAGCCATTTATTGCCGCTAGTTGC
>NC_092859.1:94256520-94261193 GCF_032062135.1 Pyxicephalus adspersus
GGTCCTGTTAGTTTTCATAAATTCATGCTGACACAGTAGCACTGGGGGAGTGACATTCCAGTGCAGGTATGTGAATGTATTTATCTGCCATTCTAAGACCTTTAAAGTTTAGGTCCACTTTAAGTGTTCAGATTATGAATATTTCACAAATTATTTGACTTGCGGTGGTGGCCTTCTTAATTTTGATTCAGGTTGCACTGTTGATTTGTCGACCCTGTTGTAAGGACACCATTGCAAGTTAATACCTAAGTGATGTAATTTGTTGAATGCCCATGACCTGAGCCCTTAAGGGCTGGTAAAAACTTTTTTATGCTACACAAACAGTGCTTATCAGGGTTATACTGCTGTTTTGAGGATGTTTCAAAGCATTCTCCTTTTGTCCTTCCTAAGAGCACTTTGCTTGTGCTTTATTAGAAACATTACTCTAACATAGATACTAAGGGGTTTTTATAATAATGCAAAATCACTACTGCAATTTTCAGAAATGATAAAAAACAAGAAATCGTATTCTGCTGTAGATGCTGTGGTTTACCTTTCTCCAAGCTTCATCTTTACCTTTGAAATGCCCTATGTCAATCTGTATATTTTGTTCCCCTAGGAATCATTAAAGATTACTTACTTACGTTGCCTTAGCTTACAAAGATGTTAGGTGTATATGGCTCTTTCTGCTCTGTACTATCCCCTGTTATGTGTTTATGCCACTTTTCTTTTGCCAAAGCTGCAAATCAAGGCATTGCAATGTAATTCTCCGTGATTGTGTATTGATAGCAGCATATACTGGCCACATAGAACAGGGGTGTCAAATCACAGTTGGCCAAAGTGAAAAATTTGGACAAAGTCGTGGGCCAACCATGACATTTATTGAAAAAATATCTAAAGATGAGGAAGGTCGCTAATCAATGTCAACAAAAGAGGGGCCGCTTGTGGGTCCTGATTGACGCACCAGCAGAGCATTCTGGGATTTGTAGTATTAGCGGTGCAAGCACTGTCTACCAGCGGGCCAGCTCTAGTAGATATTTGGTATTTTCTTGCGGGCCAAATATAATTACAATGCGGGCCTGTGTTTGACACACTGACATAGAACATCAGTGTTAGTAGCATTTTATTTCATTTAAAACACAATGCTGTAATAATATTAGGCTTGATAGTTATCAGTCTGTACCGGATCTCCACTTTAGAGATCAAAATAGCCCTACAAGTTTCAATTATTTAAAAGGATTCCTATTTTGGAAAACGTTTTACTAAGTACTGTTCAAGCATGCAGTGTATACTTTTTGCCTATTTATATATTTTACATTGCCAGTAAATGGTTGTCTAGCAATGACTATAATTTAAGAATGCATCTGAACAATTCTTTCATTATGATTATCTCATAGAGTGTTACTTATTTTCAGATCTGAAAGCAGTTTTTGTAGTTTCAGTGGTAGCAGTATAAATGCTTGCACGTTCATAGCATGATATTTCACTGGTGCTTTTGTTCCTTGCATAGGAAGTCTGAGGATGTCTATGTACAGTCATATGTTTCTTGTTTCGTCATGCAGTGCCTGCTGGAGATTCATCTTTGGTTAAATTTGTATTTCTTGTGGAGAGACCTGGCAGATGTCCCAAGTGAAAGAACCTTTTCCTCCAGGGCCTGTAAGGCCTGAACATGATGCTTCAGCTGAAGACAGCCTCTTGATCTCTCTGCCCTTGGGTAAATCTCTAAAACATTTATGTGCCTGTCTTGTATTCCACACATTGGTTTTATATTTAACTGAATTTCTCCTTTATATAAAATTAACACCATAAAGTACTACATTGAACTAATCCATGCTAGGAAGCTGTTCACAGAAACAGTAGTTCTCCTCTTTTATTTTAATGTCCAGGTAGTTAAAAAAGGCAATCCTATTTATGTTTTGGTTTATAATAAAAATATAAAAATATATATGGCAGGAAAAAGTACCTAATTTGTTTCAATATGAGCCTAATGTATTCTTGTATGGAGCTGGACTGAAGAGAGAAGCTCTGTAAGTCAGTCAGGCTCTGCTGCATTGCACAATGCTGTTCATCTGACATTGGAAGCTTCCAGAAAGTGATGACTCCTCAGCATGGCTATTCGGCTTCTTTGTTGCCTAGTCATATGCTGGGTGGATTTTAGAACATACTGTAATAAAAAAACTGTAGTGTTGTTTTCATTCATTGCTGCCAAGCATTGGTATGCTATTGTGTAAACCTAAATGCCATTTTTCCTATTTTAATATAAGGATTTTGGAAACAACAAAAAAAAATTCTATCTATGAAGCCAGACAAAACTATCTAATTACAGTGTGTCAACAGTAAACCTGACTGTATTAGAAGTCATATTTATGGTCAAGATTTAAATGATTACAGTGACAGAGCAACGACCTGTCATGAGAGACTTGCAAAAAAAAAAGCTGCATTCTGAACAAACGGATAAATTGCACATAAGAAATTTATATTTGAAAACTGTTGGCAATATATTCAATTGTATTGATAACTGTGTATTTGTATTATTGTGTTTCCAGTTCTTAAACTTTACACAACTATGGTACATGTCACGGCCCTGTCTGGCAGAGCAGGAGATTTTTCTCTGCTGCAGTTAGGTAACAATAAATGTTCCACCACTGGTATAGAAACATGATTCAGAGGTCTGAAGTGCGGTTGAGGCCCTAGCTCCTGAGAGGTTGTAGAGGCCCTCCTTGTGACCAGAGGTGAAGCTTTATCTATCCAGTAAATAGTTACTAGATATGGCAAACCATAAAATTGTGTACACTTGTGAAAAGATTACCAACTTTGATGCTCATCATTGTCCATGGATAAATGTTTACAATTCATTACAGCTAATCATTTTAGAGTTCACTTTAAATGATGTCTGCAAAGATATTCCTAATACTTAATCTATGATAATCTGTTCACCATTTACTTATGAACATGTATCCCAGGTGTGTGTGTCCCATTAATTCTCTCAGACATCCCCTCTTCCCTTGGAGATTGAGCAAAAAAAAAAATTGATCAACCATGGTTTATACAGCCCTGAACTGAGAGGGACCACAACTATATTACAGCCAGGAACCAGAACTACTAAGTTTAAATGGGACAGAGGCAACTGGGAGCAAGGACGGTTCAGGAACAATAGTGTGATTTTAGTAGACCCCTTCCAGAAGCTGTTGAACATAGAAAAAATGAAATTTAATCAAAAAGGAGGTAGTCTAATACCAAACACCTAGATCTCTTGTTGATTTGCATTGTGTGTTCAAAAATTGTCCCCTTAATGAGATGTTTCTGAGCAGACAAAATGGGTTGAGGTAGAAACTCAGGAGACCCTAAATAAGAAACCAGCACCTGTTCAGCAGATACAGTACCAAAAACACTTGGCTTTGTTCACCAGTCACAAGTGTTGTCACCTGTAAACTTCCTCCAGACTTCCAGTCAGTCACAGAAAAAGAAGCCACACAAAATACAGGATGTAATATTTTTTTGCTTCCCTGATCAGAGGTTTGATTAAGCTCCTGAGTGGGAAGAGAGTATGCGATTTATGGGTTCCGGTTTTATTTGGCAGATTACTTTGAATTTTCATACTTTTAGCTGCCCTTAGCTTGAAATCAGTGAGCCTAATTCCACTGTAAGATTCCCAGGCACATTATGTAAAAAAATGATGTACAATTTTCATTTTCTGCAAAAGAAAAGCTATATACTTATGTAGATATAATTTACAAATATGTCTTTGTTATTGAGTTCTTTCAGAGGTCATCAGACAGTAGTGTTTTTATGTCTTTACTGTTCAGATATGTAAAGTGCATTTTAATTACACACCCTGTGTTACTGGGCCTATTTCTTTATTATATCTATCACCCGGCATCTGCTCATGACCTGAATTCCTGTAGTGTACAAAAGATAGCATGCCATCTCTGTCCTGTTCTGCTGCTTCTCCATGCTTTGGGCTACCTAGTATTAGGCCAGATGCGTGAATGTTGTTGGTTCCTCCACACTACTAGAAAAGTTAAGAACCGTGTTAGGAGTTGAGCTTGGACAAGAGACTTTAAAAAGCTGGGTATGTTGTAGAAAGAGATATGGGGGGCTTTGGTAAAATCAGGATTTTAACCAAATATCTCTTTTCCTATCTTACTGTCTGGCTAACAGTGGTTTTACCAGTGAGCTGTACAGGAACAGAGACATGGACAGCAATATAAAGCTGACGTTTATTTAGGCATGTATTAGGAAAAATGCAAGAATTGGATACAGAATACCTTTCCTCTCCCTAGCCAAAATTGAAAACAAAAAAGATATACCCCATATTTTTTTATGGGGTAAGATGAAACAGGTAGACTTTCAGTGTACAAATAGATCCTTTTTTAAAGTTGTTAGGTGGTTTCTTGTAATATAGTTTACTTTAATTTGTATAGTGAAAATGTCATAGATGTATATCATGTTTTTAATGTTTAAATAAACTATGTTTTTTTGAATTTGCGTGGATAGAAGGTGCCTTTAAAGTCCATATATGTTAGGAAATGTAAATGTGGAATTATATTTACTTGTACGTGGAACTTGTATGCCATAGTTACTTCAGTTATTTTACTCTATTTGTATCCTGACCTGGTCTATATCCATAAAGGTTTGTGTGAAACCAGTCTTTATCAGACATTCCTTATGAAACTTGAAGGGGCCTTTTTTTT
>NC_092859.1:94262006-94265555 GCF_032062135.1 Pyxicephalus adspersus
TATTGTTGTTATACTGGATTTTTGGCACCCTCATTCACATATTTTTATTTATCAAAATGACTGTGTGAGTTTTCTACTGATTTCAGCTCTACATCTACAGAAAAATATTGGCAGACCATTGCAGTCATATAGTTTCTAGCTAAGTTCATGAGTTCAGATTTGTAAAGGTATTGATAGATCTAGATTGATCCATTTGTTTTAATTGTATTCTAATAAAAAAAAGAAAAACTTTGCTAACCTTTTATATCCTGTTTTCTGTTCCCTTTATTTCCTCATACAAATTTGCACTCAAATGTTGATGTTTTCAATAAGTATACTAGGATATTAGTTACAGCTTGGTAGTGGTTATTATTAATATTGTATTAGAAATGCAGTTGTTCTAGACCTTTTCTTTCTGTATGTAATCTCTGATTGTTTTGAAGCAAAGTTGTAACAATACCAGAAGTCATCCTCACAGTACTTATTTTGAGGGAACATTCTTCATCTGTCCTATCAATGCAGCTGGACAAGCACTTCTATCAGAATTCAGAGGTGTTATGTTAAGGTTCTGTTAGCCAACTCCCTATCCTCTCATGTATAATTTATTTGAGTTATTTCCCACAACTCTAAAATCACATGAAATATTTCTCTGGAGAAAAAAATTCCTTTTTTGCTTTTGGTTATCAGGCATTGCTACTTAACACACAGCCGCAACCTTGTTTCATGCAATTAGCATTCTTAGAATGATCAGTGGTGCTGGGTGAAAGACTTGATTTAATATCTTTGAAGTTGCTTTAATGTATTTAAGAGTTGTAGTAATGACACGTACTGTTCCAGCTTCTGTAGCCATGGCTCTTTATTCTGGTTTTTATCATACCCATTTAGAAAAACGCCCATCTTTAGAGACAGCTGTATATACACCTCAGTGTCCAAAGATTGGAACCCACATTTAAGAAGTTTAAGAGCACACATTAACTTTTTAGGGTTTAGTGGCTGTTAAACTGATCGTTTTTGCTTCAGAAATCAGAACTTTTTTTCTCCTATTGTTCGTAAGCAATGCTTTAGCCCACTGGTGAAAATTTGCGTGAAAAATTCACCTTTCAGTTTTCAATTTCCGAGTTTCTTCTCTCCTTTGTAGTCTCCTTTCTGCCATACTCTCCAGCAGCTCAGCTCACTGGCAACCCCCTTTCTAAGATCCTTCAATTACTTTTTTTACTGGCAAGATAGCAGTACCAGCCAGAACATGTAGTCAGAGCACATTTGTTTTAGGCACATCTGTGCCTAAATTGACTTTTTCTTTGCAAATAAATTTCCTTTGAACTGCTGCCATGAACAGAAAAAAATGCCAACATGGGCACATTCTGACATTTGTAGTTTAATACTAAATTGGCTTACCTGGAACTCAAACCCTCCAACTCTTCGTTATAAGCAACATACGTTAAACATCTTAGATAAAGGGGTAATTGATAAACATGTTTAAAGGGGAATAAAGGAAGCTCTTTTTGCTACCAAAACTAACTTCCTGTGGTGAAGGTATATCTGGTCAGTACTCCTTACTGAGGAAATATGGCAAAGACCTATGCAATAGTGGTAAAGGCGCCTGTGTCTTCAGCATATAGAACAGCTCTAAGAATTACTGGAAACCTTTGAAAAAAAAAACAAGCATTTCACTCGGGAAACCTGATATCTGGGCTGCTAACCATTGCTGTACTGGCAGTGCACCTCACGTTTAGGAAAGGATAGGCCAAATGCTAAGCCTGTTCACAACTCTTTGAATGTGTTGTGCAGCTTTTGAATTCAGACAATCATGGTTCAACGTTTGCTCATAATAGGCATTCCATTGCTGCATTTCTGGTCACTTTCAGGGCCCATCCCCACTATGTGTTGCTGTAATGCACAGTTTTAGCTTTTAGTGGTTATAAAAATAAAATCACATATCAAATCTCCATGACTGAAACATTCAAAATTCTTTACGGATTATTATATTGTGTAGTTGGTTGAAAACAAAATGACAACAGTTGATTGAAACCAAAATCATTAACGTGCTGAGGGCTGGATTTAAAATGACACTGAAAATCAAAGTAAAAAGCTTGATTGAACTACAACAAATAATATTGTGTCTCAGTAGTGTGTATTTCCTCAATCTGCCTCCCCGACTAACATCTGGACATTCTTCCAATAAAAAAGCAGTTGGGGCCCTGCAGATTTCTTCCCAGACGCGGATCACAGTGTCCATTAGCTCCTAGATAATTTGGGGGGCTACTTGGTGGAGTTAGATGCCCGAATACATAATGGCCTATTGGATTCAAGTCTGGGGAACAATGGGCCCATGGAGGTCGTCTTGTAGTCCTCTGGCAGTGCTGCTCTTGTTCCTCCTCATATACAGGTGCAGATATGTGTCCTCTTGCTGGGTTGTTGCCAATCTATGACCCTGTTCAACAAAAGAGTATTTATTTTTGGCTCCAAACATGCTAGAGGGGAGCTCTTAGCCTTGGATGATAACTGTACAGATTTAGAATGCTGTTATTGATGTGTATTGTTGATGCTACAAGTTTCAACCATTAGCAGTATAAGAAGTTAAAAAAAAACACTTCATAAAGAAACAGGTATTCTACAGTTTTTGTTTTATTTTCTCCTATCCGAAAACTTTATGGACACACGGGTTGCAAACCCAACCCAGGAACTTGTAATTACACATTTAAAAATGCATGCATAGGGCAGTGAAAGAAATCTGTGTTGAGAACAATATATAGTCTTTCATTTCTAACCTCTCCTATTGAAAACGCTGGCTGTCCCTGGTTTTTGTACCTTCTAAATCTCTAACCCAACTCTACTATGCAGAATGTAAAGCCAGGACGTGATCTGCATACCTGTTCCAGGTCAGTAACTTTCCTCACCTCCTACACATTATATTTTCGGGGCATAATTTCAGTAAAGCTGCACAGTGGTGGTTGTGAAGGTGACATTTTAACAAGCTATGTACAGTACTCTGCCAGCCCCATGCCATGATGTCACCAGTAAAGTGTTTTTTTTTATTACCTGTTATTTTTCTGTTTCCATTTTAAATTGGCCCAACTTCATCCACCAAAAATCACCATGCACCATATTTGGATACTAAAAACATTGTTACTGGTTACTACTTATGCAGGAAAGAAAGAAAAACTTTTTTTTAAGTAGCTATTTGTCTTACAGTGTAGAGTTGCTTTTTGACAGCGTTTGAGACAGTACCACATCCATAACTCTTACCCCTAAGGCTTCAACAACATTAGAATACAAAACAGTGTCTGTCTTCTGCAATGTAAGAATCATGTGTTTTTTAATCATACACTTTTCTTTATGAAACCAAGTATCCTTCTGGGTATGCTAATAAAAATTTATGTTAGTCTCTGGTTTCAATTTTCTAGTGTAATGTGAGATGGTTCAAAATAACTTTTTAGGTTTTATATTTTAATGTTTTGCAGACAATTTTCCAGTGCAACTGAATTTATATTTTGAAACCTTTTAATCAGAGAGGCCAACATATGTTTGTTCTTACGTCTTCTCCAACCTATTCACAACAGATCTTAATTA
>NC_092859.1:94266152-94271471 GCF_032062135.1 Pyxicephalus adspersus
AACAGGATTTATATCATTTTACACAGCGCTGTACAATAAATTGGGGTTGCAAATGACAGACAAATACAGACAGTGACACAGGAGAAGAGGACCCTGCCTTGAAGAGCTTACAATCCAGCAGGTGGGGGATATAACACACAATAGGAGGGGAGATATGTAGTGGTAGGTAGTAGTGACGTTTTCTAAAGACAGAAGAAGACGGGTAGGCAAGTTTGAAAAAAATAGGTTTTGAGTGCAGAAAGTAGGAGCAAGCCGAATAGGAGGAGGAAGACAATTCCAGAGATTTAGGGCAGCTCTAGAAAAGTCTTGGAGCCATGCGTGTGATGAGGTTGTGAGTGAAGAAGTCAGTAGTAGGTCATCGGAGGAGTGGAGAGAGCAGCTAGGGGAGTATTTTTCTACCAGGTCAGAAAGGTAAGTGGTACAAGAACTGTGGAGGGATTTGAAGACAAAGCACAGGAGATGAATTTGGTTCTAAGGTGAAATGGAAGCCAGTGAAGAGAACCACAAAGAGATGCAGCAGAAGAAAACCAGTGGGAAGGATGGATGAGTCTGGCTGCAACATTCATATTAGATTGTAGAGGAGAGAGTCTGGTTAGTGGGTTAGTATTATTTAGTTTAAATAGCATTCAGAATTCACACTGCTGTTAAAGTGTAGATCCGTTTTTCTTAATCAGATTCAGTAATTTTATTTATGTTCTAAGGAATGATCTTGTCTGGACATTATCAACATCACTAAAGCACCCTTTACCAAAACCTTATTATTAATTGAAAAATTGAATAGACTGATCAGACACACACACTTATTGGGCCAGATTTATTAAAGCTCTCCAAGGCTAGGGAAGACACTTTCATCCGTCAGCCTGGGTGATCCAGAAAACCTAGAATGGGGTTCTTGCTATTTGTTAGCAAATGATTTGAATCCTGGACCAGATCTATTCCAGGTTTGCTGGATCACCTAGGTTCACTGATGAAAGTGTATCTTCTACAACCTTGGAGAACTTTAATAACTAAGCCCCATTTGGGAGAACTTACACCTCCTGATCTATGAACTGGTGTAATTTGGAGATGTTGCACAGGTTGAAGTAGCAGAACCTAGAAATGTTTGGATATTAGGAGTGAAGGAGAGTGCTGGTGACACCAAGACAATGTACTTGTACTTGCAATGTGGGGAAAACTTTACTGTGTCATCTATGGTTAAAAAGATGTCAAGGGTAGGTTTTTAGGGAAGGAATGGTAGATGATGAGTTCAGATTTATCTCAGATTTATTTTTTATTTTGTTTTAGGTACCTGAATCAGAAGCAGTTCTGGGGTAGATAAAGATAACTAACAATGTCTAAAGCAGAGAAACTGTAATGGAGGCGAAGAAGGAAAATGATACATTATAACTGTTGAGTGTGTGGGTCTAGAAGTGAATATGTATTGAGCAACTATTTCTACCCATATAAACATATATGCCTATACAATTTAAATAGAAATACATAGACATATTTATTAAGGAGTGATTGTGACATTTACTCGTGGTGAATCATCTACTGAATAAATACTTTGACTCTAAAAGAATAGCATGCAGTAAATGTTTAGTAAACTTCCCATTTACTACTGTATAGAAATGTTCATTTGTTTCCATGTAATTGTTATTCTTTTTTACACGTATCTGGTAAAACATTAAAACCACAGCTTAGACCCTGGTGTCCTGTGGTATCTGGCACCAAGATGTTATCAGCTGATCACCTAATTCCTGGAAGTTGGATCCTTCATGGATTGATTTTTTTATTTTCCAGCACATGCCCTTGTAAATTATGTACCTGCACCAGGTCATTCACATAGTCTAAAACATGATTTATCAAACCAGGCCTTCCTCCATTGCTCTGTGGTTCAGTACGGATTCACAGGTGCTTATATTATAGTAAGTGCTTTGGGGCTGGCATGGGCACCCTTTCTAGTCTACAATCAGGCAACCCCATAAGCAGCAAGCTACAATGCATTGTGTGTGCATTGTGTCACCAATGAATGGTGTGCTTTATGACATCAATTTGTGCTTTAAAGTTTCTGTGGAACTGAAACAGATTGGTTAGCACTCACCAGTTCACTGGTTCTCTTTTCTTGCACCCTTTTTTGGTAGGTTCTGCATACCCAAATCACCCCAGAAGATATAATGTTTTAAAAACACTCTCACTTACTTTTATAGCCATCACAGTTTGGCCCCTGACAGAGTTGCTTAAATCTTTACATTCGACCATGTATCTTGCTTCCAACACATCACCTTCAAGAAATTATTGTCCACTTGCAGTTCACATGTATCAACCCAAGGTAGCCCATCAAGAACTTTCCCAGCTTCCTAGACAAGTCAGGGTTGTGTGCTTGCATCCAGGATTGACACACGTGAATGACCACACAGTAACTCATTGCATGTCTTTAGTGTAGACAGGTTTACTCAAGATTTTTTTTCATAGGCATAACACATTGATAAGATTGCTTACATAAGATAAGATTACTCTACATAAAATGTTTAACCTCTACACTGTTTATCTAAAAAAAAAAAAAATTCCTTTATCACTGGACTTGGACTCTTTTTCTCATTTAATACATGATTAGATAAGCCTGTATTTAACCAAGATGTTATAATATTTTTAGTTCAAATTGGTACTTTTCCATAAGTTATATTTCTAAAATGCCCTGTGTTTGAGTTCCTTAAGTAAGCCAACATGAAACCACAGTGACGTTTTTCTGCAGACTCTGCATCACAGAAAAATTCACAAGGGGGTATTCACAAACTTGTTTATTTGCAAATTATGTAGACTGATCTAAATTGTAACACAGGCAGTTCTGGTATAAAGCTGTTCTTGTTAACTGAAGGCATTTCACAACAATGCCTGGCAGTGACAGCTGTAAAATCCTATAACATTAATTTTTTGGTTTGTATAAAGCGTATATTCTTTCACTGGATTTTGTTAAACTGTAGTAAATGCAATTTTGTGATTCTGTTACTTAACAGACTGCTCTGCAGTTTAAAGAATCTGTTTACTGAGATGTTTTATCTCAGAAAATCTTAGACAACCTTTGCCTGTATTCTCTGTTGCCTTTTTATAGTGTGTTTTAGTAGGATCTGAACACTTACGGACGGTTTGTCTCCAGTTCTAGAATACATTTTTCCAAGCAGCTCAGACATTCAGTAAACAAGTGTGTTGGTCTTCTGAGACTAAGAAACCAGCCCAGTCATGTTATGACACGACTATGTGTGATGTGGTATGACTATGTTATTATATATTGTGTATAACTGAGGAAAATGGGAAACAGTACATAGCAGGAATTTTTAACCCTAATTTTAAGGCCAACTCCAGGCTAAATAGCCTATCACATTCATAACATTAAAACATTCCTTTGCCTCAGAAACAATTATGTCATTCAGGCTTTCTTATAGGTACTGCAGTTCACCTTGTGTGGATGTTGGGATTAGTACAGCTCCCACTGCATTTCTGAAGTAGAACTACAGCCTCTATTGTCTAGAAAAGAAGTAATGGACTCCCTGACAGGTTTAAACTTTTTTGTGCCTTCACGTGGTTTTTTTATCACTACATGATTTTACACATCCAGATAGGTTATGCTGAAGAATTAATATTCTCATTAAACTGTAGATGGATAGGAAAGTTTGAAAAGATGGGTTTTAATGTGCAGAAGGCAAGACCCTTCCAAATAGGATGAGGAAGACCATTCCAAGGAATTAGAGCAGTTCTAAGAATGTTTTAGAGCCGTGAGTGTGATGAGGTTATGAATGAGGAAGTCAGTAGTAGGTCTATTTTTCTATCAGGTCAGAAAGGTAAGTGGGACAAGAACTGTGTAGGGATTTGAAGACAAAGCACAGGAGCTTCAATTTGATTCTAAGGTGAAATGGAAGCCAGTGAAGAGAACTACAAAGAGATGCAGAGGAAGAGGAGTGGAGGGAAGGATGGATGAGTCTGGCTGCAGCATTCATAATAGATTGTAGAGGAGAGAGTCGGGTTAGTGGAATACCAGAGAGGAGATTACAGTAGAGCAGACAAGAGATGATGAGAGTGTGTACAAGGAGTTTGGTGGTCTCCGAGGACAGGTAGGGGCCGATTTTGAAGAAGTTGTGTAGGTGAAAGTGACAGGACCTGGAAATGTTCTGAATATGGGGGATAAATGAGAGGGTTGAGTCAAAGGTGACACCAAGACAACGTGTCTGAGGGTAGGGTCGAATAACGGTTAACGTGTTGTTAACCGTTAGGACTATGTCAGGGGGATATTTGGAATGAGGGGGGGTTGTGTGGGGGAGATGATGAGTCTGTTTTATCCAGGTTGAGTTTCAGAAACCTGTCAGCCGTCCATGATGAGATAGCTGATAGGCAGCTTGAAACCTAATCTAGGACTGGGTATGGACAAATAGATTTGTGAGCCATTTGCATACTGGTGGTACTGTAAAACCAAAAGAGTTTTACAAGAGAGGGGGTGTATAGGGAGATGAGAACAATCCAAGGACTGACCCTTGGGGAACACCAACAGGGAAGAGAGTAGGAGAGGAGGAATTTTACAGCTTACATGTTAATATTTAGCAGTATAATTAAAGTAGAACTTTTGGCAAATTTAAAAAAACCCAGTTTATACGGAAAAAATATGTAGTTTTTCATCTTCTTTTTCAGTGCTTTTTTTATTTTTTTCTCATGTAAAACTTAAAACTGGAGATATAATACATTTTCTGGATGGACAGTGTATATTACTAAATGAAATTTACTGTTAAACTTAATCTTCCTTCTTGAATCAGAGGTGCCAATTTACCACCAACATATGCTGAAACTTCTGGCCTGCTGTTATCCTCAGCCCAACTGTTAGCCCTTCTTCGTAAAGCCTCCTTGTCTACATATCAGCATCAGATGCCCTTTCCATTTGCTGTGGTTACTATAGTGGGGCAATAGCCTTAGAATGCAGTTTTGCTCAGCAAGTGATTCAATTTAAAATTAGGAGGGATTTTCAGATCGTGATTTATCTGGTCACGTACTTGTCAATGAAGGCAAGTAAGCTTGTACAGTACAGGTCTATTTTAAAAGCATATTAAAATGAAACTGAAGTTGCAATCAGAATCTCAAGATTTTAGGTATATATCCTATTTATTATTCCTTGCCATACTTCTAAAGTGGCAAGCATGTTTTATGTATACAGGTCAACCCTTTCCAACCATGAAATCATTGTAGTAGATCCAACTAATCTGATCAGAAATATAGTAAAAATGGCTGTACCATTAGTCACATCTCCTCTCCCCAGTCTAGGGATTGTCGTAAAATCCCCTGCTGCTCCATCACTTT
>NC_092859.1:94272249-94285401 GCF_032062135.1 Pyxicephalus adspersus
CCGGCATCTTACCGGTCCCGCTGGTATAGGAGACGGCACCTGACGCTGGAGAGGGAGATCGACGCTGGAGGACGACGCTGGAACACGGACCCGACGCTGGATGAGCACAGTGGGACCAGGTAAGTGAGATTTTAATATAGACGAAAAAGTACGGGGTTATTGATAGTTGCAAATATTTTTTGCACGGAAAAGTACGGGGTTAGCGGTTGGGAGGTTAAAATGCTGTAAAACACCCATGCTGCGTTTTCCTATGTTTTTTACGAATTTGCATATTAAGTGCTCAAAACCGTCCCATTGAAACCAATGAAAGCGTTTTTGGACGATTTCCAGCGTTAACCCAGAGTTTTCATTTTTTAAACATTGCAGGCAACATTTAAGATAAGTGTCATAAACGTGCCTCAAGGAAACAGGTGTAGATTAACCCATTGTAATGCATGGGGATTTCAAACAAGATCTTTAAAAGCCTCAAATTAAACGCTGGGGAAACATTCTGTGTAGACTAAGCCTTACTGGATTATTATTGTTTTTTTGTTTATGAATTTTGAAATGTTTGTTATATTGTTTTTATGAAGTTTTTTCTAGCAATTCTGTGATAAATTATTGTTTAGTACTGCATTGGTGATTTCTGTTATACAAAAGGTAAATATACCAAATTTCCCAAATGAGACTTGGCTTTAGAGAACCTTTACTTACCAACTTTGACAAAAGTCATGAGTTTTGATGACTTGTCGTATACATGTGTCCAGTATTTGGACAAAGTGGATTAAAAACTTAGGTTAAATGGGACCTTAGGGTGTTTGTTATCCCACCCTATTGTCAGTTTGTATAATGTTTAATAAGGACAGACCTAAAGATGTTTATATAGATATAACTTCACAGCAAAGCGAAACAACATTTCTGTGCATTGTGCTAAGGGTTGATAAAGATGACTTGCTTAGTTGTACATGTTGGAACATGTAGCAGTGCTTAGTGTCTGTATTTACACAGCAAGTAAAAACAGTACTTAAACATTGCTTGTAATAATGATGACCTTGTTAATAAATCTGAGTAGGAGGTATGCAAAACAATGAAATGCATGCTATCCTTAAAAAAAAACAAAAAACAAAGTCTACAGAAAAATTAGAAGAAGTGTACTAACATTGTATGAGCAAATCCCATTATAATTTAATTCTCACTTGATAAAACATGAGTAAAGACTTTGCTTTGAAGAGCTTTCAATCTACATGTCAAAATTTTAGTATCCATTCACATTGCATCTGAAAAACGTCCAGGAGCTTAACTGTATGTTACAGTAAATTTGTCAAATAATATTATCCTTCCTTTGATAGATTTTCAAGAGTAAAATAACTGAATGCTTCCCTGTACCACATTTAGACAATATGCTCAAAAATTACATTTTGTATTTCCTCTAATATGAAAACAACTGCTTAACTGCTAGATGACAGAGCTTCTTCATTTTACAGAAGTATGAAGTTCCAATGGTATGACTCACATGCATAAATCTTCATGACATTTCATTACAGATACAAAACCCTTCCTGGACCTTTCACTGACTTGTGTGCTAACTTTAGTTTCACTATCACACCCTCTATAATCATTTCTAATCATCTGCATGCTAAAAGTTAGGTCTGCATTTGAAAAATGATCATTAATGTCAAATCATGTCTGAATAAATAATTGCTGTTAAGTGTTTAGAATGCTACATTTCTAACAAAAACTGTAATGTTTCCTTCAAACTGGCACACAGATAAAGCTGGACATAGATGGCTTAGTTGATATTCAGCAATGACCAATTTAGGATCAGCCTTTTTAACTTCACTTTAAGCTGAAGGAGTGCTGCCTCTTTTAAGAGTTAAGAAGCCAATTTAAATGCCTTTGTGGCGGCCTTTGTAAAATTTGTCAGTATCAGTAACTGTTCTAGTTGATTCAAATAGATCAACCTAAAGAAAGTTGTTGTAAGTTTATATTTTTATTGAATTGGAGCAGATTGACATTTTCTAAGTCTTGCCTAAATTTTCTGCTCACTGAATTGTTTCCTCAGGGGTGTAGTCGTAAAAAAAAGAAGAGGGGGCACAGTACTATGTACCCCACTACACCCCTGCCTATATGTCACTCAAAGGGGAAGAAACTACTCCCAGAGTGACGTCATGATAGGTCTGAGCCTACGATGGGAAAGTGGGCGTGTTGTGTTCAGAGAGACAACCTGCCCCACTGCCCTAAGGCTACAATTCCATATGGGAGACTTGGTCCACGGCTCTGGTCGGTGCGCTCAATAATCACCCAGGATCATCAGCGATCGTGGCTATGTATACAAGTTTTCTCAAACTTCCTGTTGCTGTGATTCTGCCTTTTCCATTTCTACAAGGTGACGATCACTGAGTTTAGAGAAGGAAATGTTGCAGCAGACATACAAGACCAACGTCCCAGGTTTCCACTCACAAACCAGGCACAGTCATTTGCTTAGTTTAGGAACTACTTTTTATTGCTTATAGGCAGATTGCTTAAAATTGCTTTGTACATAAATTACGGAATCCAAACTCTGCCTCCCAGATTCAGTAGTGATGGCTATTGGTCTGTGAGATACTGTGGATTTTATTGGAAAGCTAAGGCTTAGGCTAAGTGATGGTAGTGTGACTATGACTATTTGTCTTGATTTACTGGTATAGGAAGGGTCACTTTGCAAAGTCAATTCTCCCTTTACAAGGGAATATTCACTGGGCTTAGTGAATGCAGGAGAGGTATCTGACCTCAGTCATCCAATCATGTGTAAGTGAAAATCCTGTTTTTAAATTTTGTTTGCACTTGGGTATTCTTACAAAGTGAATTTCTTCCACATTTAATAAGTTAAAATTCTCTTGGCAAGTGTAAATGTATGCTTTATGCTGCTAGTGATTCGGTCTACACATTCTACTCTGAATGTGTAGACTCCCAGAGAAGGCAGTTTAGCCAAAATTCTAAAATGTTATTTTCTTTCACAGTGAGATACTGTAAGCAAAATTAGTGTCTGAGAAAGAGCTAAAACACAAATCAATCTGTGTAAGTAAGATAGATATTTTACTAAAATAACAATCTAGAAATTAACTATTTTAATTTAGCAATATATTTGTAGAATTGTATGAAAATTCCCTATTTTGTATATTTTAGATAAAATTATATTATGTCTGCCTATAATAAAATGTGTGCATCCTCTAGGGAAAGGGGTAAGGCATAAGAATATTTGGCCTATTTCTTACTCCTGCAGGCTTTCCAGCTGGTTTTGAATTGGGGTGAAGGGCCAGTCTCAGAAAATCTTTGCTACCTCTCCAATGTCATATTCATTGTACAATTGATTATTTTCATGCAGAAATGCTAGTTGCTAGGCTAGCATGTGGATGTACACTTATAATTGTGGATATGTAAGTGTAAGGGTGTGTCTGTGTGTATAATTTATATGGATGTGTATGTATAAATACTGTGATATGGAGGGGAATTAGACCTTGCAGCAAATACACAGAGCAGTTTGTTAACTGTACAAGTCTCTATAAGTTTTATCTCAAACAAAATGGCTTCCTTCAGCATATATTGATTACAAAACTAAAAAGTCAGCTTGCATCAGTTTGTTTAGGTTGGGTGCAGTCCTCTGAATCTCCAGTACTGTCCCCTGTAATTTATTCCGTAGTAAGGACTCCTCATAAAACAGATGAAATCTATTGGCATCAACATCTTTTCACACTAAAGCAACGTGTGTGTGTGTGTGTGTGTGTGTGTATGTATATATATATATATATATATATATATATATATATATATATATATATATACGAAATAAGTATTTACCATAGTCAAACTACTTGCCAGCCATAATAAAGTCTTTTGAATCCTAGCTTCTGGGAGGTGGGGGTGAAGTCACTGCTGTTATCTGGGTGTTTATAGCATTATGAGTGCCTAGGGACAGCAAAGAAATGAACATTCCATTTGTATTGATGGTCTATTTCTATGCACTGCAGCATGTTGTGATTATCAGCAATATAGTTGGAATGTACTGACCAAAATTAAAACCTATCCTATTTTTTTCAGCACTCATCAAAACCGCTAACTGGCGTGAACTTAAGCCATAAAACTTAAGTCACATTGCCTTGTCCTTGTGTTAGATTGCTTTGGACAATGCAACGCCTATAGTGCGTACCCCTTGGTTTCAACAAATGTGTAACCTCCTGGTATATGCAGCTTATTCCACATATCTCCTTAAGTGTATATAACATCTGCAGTAAGTGTTCCACGAATGTAATTGACCAAGTGCCCAATCTCTTGCATCCATAGAATGAGATCATGCATTTCTCCCTGTGTATGGATTTCTATTGTTGCTACCAATCAGATAATGGTGTCACTGCACTTTATACATTGCTTTTTGTTTTTTGTTAAGTAAGCCTAATAAAATATATTTTTCATTTCAAATCTTCAATTATGTTTAATCACTTCTACAGGCAATAGATCAGGTATGCCTATACCAACCTGTATAATTTTCTGTGCTGTTTCCAGTGTGTCATGTGGTTCATTTGCAGCAGTAAAACAAGCTTTTCAAAACTGCTTTTTTATAGCACTTATTCTGATTAAAATGTTTTTTGGTCTTGAAAATGTGAAATTGGTATATTTATATCTAAATTGTTGTTTTCTCTTTTAGAAAAATGTGAAAATGGAAACGTGGATATGGAGGATACAAATCAATCTTTTAAAAATCAAGGTGTTCAGACAGATCTAGAAATTGGTTCTGTTTTGGGGAACAGAAGTGACACCATTATTCAATGTAAGTATTTACTATATACACATTTATCACATACGTTTATTTAAATGGCAGATCTTTGTTCAGCTTCTCCAAACAGATTTTGTTCTCACAACTTGTTGTAACATTGTTGAAGAAGTATTCTTATTACTCAAAAGATGTATTTGCTTTCTATAGCTTGAGAAATATAAAGAACTTAATGGTAAAGATGAATAATAAATATTGAATGCTATTTAAATAGGAACATAAAATCAATCTGGTCAATATGGAATTTATATTTAAAAATTATAGTTTATCCTTATCTATTAGATAAGGACAATCAAAATATAAATGGAAAAAAAAATCAGGTTATTTAAAGCAAAATCATTTCTTGGTTATGAATTTATTTTTAAAAACATTTATTAAAGAAGGATGTAAGTAGAGGCAGGACCTTGTTGGATGGTGAACCCAGCTAAAAGGGCCTGGGGAGAACACTGCCCTTACTATTTATTCTTGTCATCAAAAAAATTCTAAAAAAAATAGAAGAATAATGAAACACATAATCAGTGCAATATATACATTTTTTCTTAATGTTTGTCTCCTTTATATGTGCTCTTTGACAAAGCATTCAGCGCAATAGGAAATGTGTTGGAGCTTTATTTTGTATCTTTTATTATTATCCAGAATTTATATAGTGCTGACATATTTTTCAGCGCTTTACATCCGTTGCTGTTTAAAATATAGGAAAGGTTTTTAGTGGATACAAGACTTAATTTAGGCATTTTACTATATATTCCTGAAATGGTGGGGTTTAAATATAGGGGACTGCTTGTGTTATAACTACTCAAAGCTGAACGAGAATGCCTTAAAAACAATAGGTATAGTCCTCATTTTGACTTTTTGGTTTCGCTTTATGCTTGGTGGCCATTGTCACTTGGTTCAAGCTTTTCTGCAGTAAGAATTGGTAATGTACTTGTAAGAACAAGCCAAACAAGATGGAAGATAAGTGTCTTTGACTTTGATTTAGCATTTTTTTAATGAATGGTCTGCTTTATATGAGAAACCTAAATTAGAAATGTTAAAACTGGCTACAGATGAAATAAAATAAGGACAAGGAAAGGTCTGGTTTAATAGCCTGCTGACAGAAATTGAAATCTGGACACTATGAAAAGCACAGCATAGGTCCACTACATGAATAGCAGGACATTTTATAACCCTGTGAGTGATTTTCTTGTATGCATATATATTGTACTTGTTTGAATGTTCATACTTCGAAAATTTTATTTATTTAAAATATGATGCTCCACAGATTTGATTGGATTCATAGTTTTATTCTTTTAGCTGATACACTGACATACTACAGTTTGATCAAGACAGCAATATGGTAGCTTTTTGGGTTAAAATAGGAAAGGGTATAGGAAATTTTTTGTTTGTTAAAAAAATTGCTTTATTTTAGCAATTTGATCATTATAGGTAGCACAGATTATTTTAAGTGGCATACCTTTTAATAAATATGGAACTCGGAATATAATACAGTGGTACCTTGGTATAAATCCTTAATCTCTTCCAGATCCTTGTATTTATACTAAACAGGATTTATACCAAACAAATTTTTTCCAATAAGAAATAAAAGGAAACTGATTAATCCGTTCCCATGAAGAAAAAATCCTTTTGGTATTGGCATATTATACATAGTGATGAGGTTGTATAGAATAATTTAAACACTGCCTAATACTAAAATACATAAATGCAAGTAATTAGATGAAATAAATGAAAATGTAACCTCCCTTTACCCTGCTGAGAAGAGTCGAGTGCCTACCAGGATGGTGCTGAGAAGGGAGGAAGAGGAGATGTTATGTAGTTCACAGAGAGTTATAGCGCGGGTTGTTCACTGAATGGTAGCAACTGGCGTGGTGAGGGAGGTAAAATAGGGTAGCGCGTGGTGTTATGACTCATTTTGAACCATACAAGTTCTAGCACAAAGGTTGTATGCCAATCAAAGGACCTATACCAAGTTGGACTTATTCCAGAGTGGACTTATACCATGGTACCACTGTATATATTTTGGCAAACTTCTGAAGTTACTCATTTGCCTACAGTAAAAGGCCATCTATAGTAAAAAAAATTAAAAAATAAACATGGCATTGTGTATCGGGCGCCAGAAGGCAGGAGGTGCTTGCTTGGCCCTACACAGGTTTCAGCATCTAGTAAACTTGCATAGGAATTTCTGTGGGGGTATTGCTCTGGAATTAAAAGCAAGAATGACTAATGTTTAGTGTGGGGGTGCTTAGTATGATTTATTTTTTCCACAGTTTTTGTCCTAATGCCCATCCTGGGCCAATTTAGGCTTTAGTGAACCGTGTACACACATTCAATTATTACAAAAGAGAGTCAAATGAGCGATGTACACACAGTGCCATTCTGTTCTATGGAGAAGGGAGGGGAGAGAACAAACGAGCAGCATGATTTGTCAGGATGGATTCATGAATGACATTGGCTGACCTGCACACGTCAGATTTTCGCCCAAGATGAGCCCAACCGTTCATATTGGGTGAGAATCATCTTAGGTGTGTATATATCCTAAGCATCCCTAATGATTTGCTAAATAAAATACACAGTCTGTATTTCCAGCTACAAATACCTTTGGTTCTGTGATTGTAATCTGATATTAGCTTCTTGATTTCATGCTCCCAAGTGTTTCCAGCTGTAGAATGCATGTGTACTTCTTTTCTCCTTTTTTCACAGCTGTTACACAGCACTTATCTGCTTAGAATGTACAAAATAAAAAAAAAATATACCTTTTTTCATTGCAGTTGTGAAAACCTTGCTTAATAGTTTTAAATGTTACAACCACACCAATATGAAGAATTTGCCTAGCTGTTTCATTAATTTACTCTCAATACGCTATATTATGTGAAAAATATAGACAATATAGCCAAGGTGGTTTTATGAGAAAGCCAAAAGAGCATTACATCCCTTCTAAAATAATATTACAAAATAGAGAAGCATTTATATTACTCACTTTTCTGAAAATAGTTAACCCAAAACTGATATATCAGTTATACAACAAGTGGCCAGAGTGATATAAAGGTGCTGGCTCATAAATTTACTTAAGTTCCAGAATCTTTCACAATAGAAATATGGAAGATGCCATTGTTGGTTTATTTTTGTAAATAAATGTTCCAAGGTTTTCATCCTACTGAGTCACTACCCCGGAACAAGTCACTATGTATGTGCATTTAGGTATCAGAGGATGCTTGTTTCAAGTTAGCAATTTACAAAGTAGTAAAGAGACTATATTGAATAAAACGATGCAGCCTTCATCTTCATCTACAGTTCTGCAGTGGCAGATCCCATATCTCAATCCAGGAAAAGCAACATTTAGTGAAAGCCGGTACTCCGATACATGGACTGTGCCTCTGCAGTCTCCACTTAGCTATTTTATCTTTCATCCAGACCTGGCATACAGATACAAATGTGTGCCTTTCCTCGTCTGCTTACTGAGTCAAAATATTTATTGTCAAAGTCAGAGGATAAATGTATAATGTTCACGGACAGGCTTTCTACCCTGAAAAAATGGAGAGCATGGTTTGTACTTTTTTTTTTTTTTTTAAATCTTAGCAAACAGAATAAAATCCATACATGAATTGTCTGTACTACCACAGAAATTGTAATTCTGTTCATCCCATGTTATGATCATTATGACACTGCTCTGAAGTTAAACTATACAATGGACAGAGTGAAGGAACAGCAGAACATGTATGGGATCTTTTTTCTGCTCATCATTTGTGATTGTTCCCATGTGTGACTGGTAAAGAGCCTGATCAATTTACAGGTCTGACACTCCCTTTCCAAGGGCCGCTGTGCAGGGTACACAGGAGGTTCATTGTGTGCCACAATCCATTTACTATTTTTTTTATTAAAACATGACTGGATTGAATAGTGTTTTTTTTTTTTTTTAAATATGTCAAAAAAAAAAAAAAAAAACATTGTTGATTTTCACTTTAGGAATTATTTGAATCAGTCTAATGTATATTATTACTATAATTCTCAAGCATATCTCTAAGACATGCTTTCAGTCTGTTTTGCTTGCCACCAAAAAAGTGTCCTTAAACCTATTAAGGACCCAAATATAAAATCTGTTACCATCCCTCAGTGGTGTCACCCTGTGGGGAGTTTCTAGGATGGAAGTTGTGACCATAAAGTGTGATGAACTTTAATTGGTATGATTTAATATTCAGAGCCTGCTCTAACCTAGGTTCAGAGTGCTTAGTAAGTAGAGGTGAGGGGAATGTAACATACAGAGTGAAGAGGATCAGAAGAATGTAATGTACATGTTGCCTGGGTTATATATTGTATATATATTAAACATATAGAGTGCATTCATCAGGTGTATGCAACATTCTGGGAGGTCAGAAGTATATACAGCTCAATGCACAGCACCCCAGCGTCATTTCACCACCACACCCCATTATTGGAGCACAGCAGTACCTACATGCACTAAAAATGTATAGATATTCAGACAGATGTAACTTCTACCAGCATATACCCAATGGAGATAAAACATAATCCTGTAAGCAAGAATGTTATGTCCCATCTCCTAGCCATCTCCTAGCCATCTCCTGTTATCTTCCATGACATTTGGAAGACACAGTTTGTGAAATGATACTGTAGGGGTCCAGGCACCCTGAAGATCTCAGCAGATCTGTAATGCAAATAGTTGAAAAGATCTTGGGCTGTAGACACTAGCATCATATGCTTGATGAAGAGGTCCTGAGCAGCTTTGAAACACAGTACTGTAATGTGATCTATGTATTGAAATGATCTTTCGATAAAAGATTAGACTTTGCAACAAAGATCTGAGGTGTACTGACAACATGTTTTTTTCTTATTTGGCCTCTAGCTTGGCCCTTTTCACAATTCATTGTTGGGTATTGAAGGTACCTATCAGAGAAAAGGTAATATATTTATAGTTCAAGGAAGAACGACCATTCACGTTAGCCAAATGTAAAATCTAGTGTAAAACCATTAGAATGATTCCAGCATTTAGTTCCAAGATACAGATAATCAGCTTAGTAAACCTCAAGGAGGAATGGAATAATGAAAGAGAAGAAAAAGCTGACTCTGGGGTCTGGGGGTCAGCAAAGCTAAACCGAAAAGAAAAGGTATAGGACATAACTTGTATGTGAAATTTGTAATTCCCAAGTGTTAAAGAAGACAGCAATATTGTTACTGAGTGTGCATGTGAGTTTGCCATTTATCACAATTCAGCTCATCTTATTTTTAGTGAAATCTAATACAAAGTTAGGGGACTTCTTGTGGCAAGTAATTGTCATAGGGGCACTAGTACAAATAAAAAAAAGAATCGTGAAAAAGGTTTTATCAATGTACATTCAAATACTAAATGCTCTGGAAAAAAAAAAAGGAAACTCATTTGACGCCCGTTAAAAGTGCAGTCTATGCAATTATTATTATTATTATTATTAATAATAATAATAAACAGGATTTATATAGAGCCAACATATTACACAGCGCTGTACATTAAATAGGTGTTGTAAAAGACAGACAGATACAGACAGTGACACAGGCCGAGGAGAGGACCCAATATGCAATGGCTGCATAGGGTTAGGAGGTCCATTCAAATGACATGATGAACAATGCAGTGTTTTTCATATACTTCACATTGGCTGCACAGATGAACCTGGCCTTAATCCTTCCCTTTTCTACGCAATACAAAAGAGAAAAGTTTGATATAGTGTTACTGCATACAAATTGTATAGGGTGTTAAGCAGTAGAAATACAATACGATAAGATATTTTATCAGTGAATGCGTATTGAATTCTTAATATTAGAGTCTGATCTGAAGCCGTGGTTTTCAATACTTCCAAAAAAAGGATACTTGCTTTATTTCACTCTGATATACTGAACTGTCAATTTTTCTTTGGTGGGACCGTCACACTTTCTGTACTGCCTTTGAAGGACAACAGTGATTCTTTAAATTAATTCTATATCTTAAACCCAATTGTGTAATCAGCAAAGTATAATCAGCTGGGTATACTGTGTTTTTCCTTTAAAGCTCCTTTTTTAATAAAACATTTAAAACTGTTCATTGTCAATGTCAAATGGGAATCTTTTCTTATAAAGTATAGAAAATTAAGAATTCTTGGTAACGGGGTGTATAGCCTTTCTTTGGCACTGATGTTCTGTGTTCACATCACTGTTATTTTACATTCTGACATGTATTGCATTTGTTGCTGAATACTAAGAATACAATTTTTTGCTTGTATGAAAGAGTGTAAAATGGGATCTTTTGTAAAAGGGAATAGTCTCTTAAGAATGATATAGCAAATGCTGAAAGTTAACATTAAAATGCCACTTTTTGAAAGAAAAGGTTGTCAAAAAGTTTCTTTGTGCGTTTAATATGTGCGATTATGTAGCATAAAATGCAGAGTTTGTAAAAATTTCTTGAATATACAGGCAAAATATGAATAATTCAAAACAAGTCATAAGTCCAACAATGCACTGTCTTTTATATCTCTGACTGAAGATATCATTGTTCTCCCAATAGAGCTGAATTTGCACAAGTTACACCTCTGAAAATGCCAAATGGTCTTTAGTCTAGTTTTCCGAGCTGTCACGTGCCCACAAGAAAGACTACTTAGTGAGAATAATATATCAATAATGTTATAGCAGTATGTTAAAAAACATTTAGTGCTGATAGCCACCAATATTTAGTGTATGTATAGCATTTAGGAAGCATCATGCCCTTTTAATTTCTTCGTTTTTTGTAAAATAGCCTCTTGCTAATTCATTCTTTTGTAATATTTTCCCAAAATATCTGTACAAAGCTGCAGTATATATTTTTTTTCATTTGTGGTTAATCCTCAAAATATACTATAGCACAAATAAAATGGTATTTTTACATGGTAGTCAGAATAACTAGTGATGTATATTACTTTCTAAATTAGTGAGCCAAATAAACTAAAAGTATCACATGGATTTATCCCTTGTTGCGTTGGAATGACATGTGAAAAAATGCTTAATATATAGGTCACCATTGTATAAAAAGTAGGCTAAATATCCACATGTGCATTGAAAGGGCCATGTCCTGGCCATTCTGAATATCCTTTTAGCTAATTATATACCTATATTTTTTTGCATAAAATCTATGTCTATGTAAAAAATCAAAACAAGCACTCCGGATTATTGGAGGCAGTGTAGAAAATCAGAGCTGGCAGCTAGAAAAATGACTACTATTTTTTTTTACTTCAAATGCATTGTTAAACGTTTTACCATACTAATCTTAAACATATTGGTATTAGGCTACGTACACACGTCAGATGATTCTTATCCATTAATTGCCTCGTTAATCGGGCTGGTGTCAGTTGGGAATCTGGTGTGTGTACAGTGCTCTTACGAAGTTCATGGATCTGGCTGTCCTGGCGGATCCACGAACAATCGTAATACAGGTTGACAATCAAAAATACAGCAACCTCCGGACCTGAGGAGTGCTGGATTTTTTTTTAAACTTACCTCCACACACAGGCAGCCTTCCTCTTGCAGCACCTGCAGACGTCTGGCACAGTTCCAGGGAGCAAGCAGCAGGAACGTCTCAACGTGTATTTAGTTTAGCAACCAAGCTAACAGTTGTTTCTGCAGGACAATGCCATAAAACATTAGTGGCCAAACAGTATATGCAGTCCCTGTATTGAAAATGCGATCTGAAATTCTTGGCGGGAAACAAAAGGATCCGGATTATCGATGGCCGGATTTTCAATTGTCAACCTGTACAAGTAAAGGGGGAGTGAGCACAGCAGGGGGCCGCTCGGCCATTCTCCCTCCTCTCCACAGAGGAGAACAGCACTGTATGTTCAGCACTCGTTCAGTCTTTTGTCAATGGAAAGGATCTTGTGTGGTTTTTTTTGTAAATCTCCAACATGTTACATTCACTGCTTTATAAATATATGCATGTGCTGTGTAACATTTACCTCTGGTTAATCATTCCTTGTAATTAAAATTCCACCTGTACCCAGCCCATGGACATTAAATTATTTACATATTCTCTACAAGCAGTGATAGAGCTTGTTTTGATGTATTTAATTCTGAAACATTACAGCAAAGTCTTGTTTTAGTTCTATTTAACAGCACAGAACAGACTTCCAGTCTGATGTTTGATCTGCTAAAATTATACAATCTGAAGTTAATCTAAAGGTACTTTCAATTGATTACTAATGGGAAAATCAACTGTATTGGTTATTTGAGAGCAAGATCACACATTTATAAATGCTGCAGTGTCCAGTTTTGCCTTCACTGTAGTGCATTATGGTATAATTTGTTTTGAATGCCCCCCAACTAATGCATAGTGAATTATTGTGTTCATAATGTAATTGGGCCCTGCTTAAAAAAAAAAAAAA
>NC_092859.1:94286785-94322060 GCF_032062135.1 Pyxicephalus adspersus
TTTTTTTTTTTTGTGGACTCGTGATCACATATTCCAGCAATAAAGAAAATGGTGGGTGTCACTGCCAAAAGTGGATAGATACCACAAAATAGATTGTTTTGAAACTAAACACTTTTCTTGTACAAAGCACAGGTTGTTTTTTTGTTTTGCATAGAATTCAACTTTAAAATGGCAATTTCTTCCTGTTGGAATTTTTGGGTGGGAATAAAAACCTTCCATGTGTATAGCAACATGAACCCATAAAAGTGGAGTATAAGGAAATGTTCCAAGCTTTCCACCTCCTATACCTAACAATATTAAATAAAAATAGGACTTTAAACTTAAAAATGTAAATACATTGCTTTATTCAATCATTTATTTATTTATTTTTTACATTTGAAGGCTTTTTTATGTTAATCTTTCCAGATATTTTGTGCTTTTCTAAAGCATTGTAGATGAAATACAATCTTTTTCTTGCGGGGTGAAATACCCCTTACTTAACAGATGATGTCCTGAAAACATGTCTAAACCAGTGAGGAACAGTAATTCCAGTGTTTTAATTTGAGGAAATTTGTTTTTATATTTTCTTTATATTTGGTAAATTAATGTATAAATTGAAACGAAAGGGAAAGCTTTAGATATACAGACTCTCCTAATGCAAGAACAAGGGCTCATATGTTATGACTTAAGCTTATTTCAATGCACTGCATTTTTGCAGACACGGCAAGACTTGGGAATTTCCCACTTTTTAGTTTCAGGTCAGCAGACTAAATTATCCAGTGGTTGAAAGCTTTCCATGCCTACTTATGTCATTCTACTCCTATATGTGAAAGAGGAACAGAAACCATTACTGCAAAAAAAAATTGTGGCTACTCCCAGTCATGCACAATGTTGTTTCTTTTCATTTGCTCAGCAGCCTTTTTTCAAAACAAGTAACACAAATCAAATTATAGAGCAGAGGGGAGGGATGATTTGGGTGGGATAGAACTGCCCTATTACACACCCATTTTCTGGCACCCAAAAAAAAGATAATTTGCACTTTGAGGATGTTTTTTTTAATGCAAAGATCATTTTGTTTTGGTTCATTCTCCAGATCCTACCTTCACATACACAAAGTTTCATATTCATATTTTCTATTTTAATTTGTAGATTCAGCTTCTGTTATAATTGGTATTCTAGTATTTTTATTGATGAACAGCCTTCACTCTGCTGATCTAAAGTTACACATCTCAAACTGATGAAAAGTCCCAATCAGTGGACAGAATATAAGTGTGTTACCATTGATCATTTAGCTATAGTATGAATTTCACTTGTCATTCTGGAACATTTACTGTGTTGTGAAATACTGGAGCATTTGTTTCCTTTCAAATACTGAACTCTATAATAAAAATGAATATTTCATGAAACGCATAAAAATTGTATCCTGTGTTGTATGTTTTTTTGCTTCTACTTTAGCTTTTTATTTCTGTCTCTATAGCATCATTTTAGTTTCCTTCTTTCTTGTTTGCATTAGACTGCTGTGCTTCTTTGATTTTGGCCTGTCTCTTCTGTCAGTGCACTGAGTTCATCCTTGGCCCACATCAGGTTTGCTCCTGTCTGCATGAGGCCTGCAACTCCTGCTGTGGCTACTGTTCCAATGTCTGTGTGGGCCTTGAGGAAATTCCTGCTGAGGACCTCAACTACCACTTTGATTGTGACTTTGCCCTTTTTGATTCTTGCTGTGAGACAGCTGAGTGCCTGGAGATCTGTTTTGAGTGTTCTGAACTCTGTGAATATAGTTAGCTGAAAGGATGACCAAGGTCAATGTTCAGTAAGTGCATTTATTTACTGCTGCACTGACTTCAAACTCACATGAATATCTAACCAACAACAGACTTTTTTTTTTTTTTTTTTACTAATTTTGCCAAATTCTAATACTGTAACATTAAGTGTTGAAAAGACCCTACTTTTGTATTTTGATATTTTTTAAAGTGAAAATTAAACTAAGTTTAACTTCTTAGTAAAAACTCTAAAGCTTAAAAGATATAATGTTAAAACCGTATTTAACTGCAACATTCGTCTGCATAGTTGATTATGGTGAATTACGGCCTGATCCATGAAACGTTGCATTTTTGCAATTTTTTGTATTTTTATTTTCACCTAACTCAACAAAAATCCATACCCATTGGTCATGTTGAAGTCCTTTTTTGCAGCTCTGATAAAACCTTTTCGTTCCATTTAAATTGTACAGATGCAGAATTAAGCATCTCTATTGAAATGTGCTTTTTTGTGTTAAAAAAAAAAATAATCAACAGTAGCACATCTAAGATGAAGAACAAAGATACAGCTCCTAAATACAATGTAAAAGATTAATGGACTTGTATATGATCTATAAGATAAGTGATTTGTGAGCCTAACATTCATCAATGTTTCACATCCTTTTTTCCAATGGGACATCATTGCTCTTACCACGGCTGACACAAAGTCCAGCTGCTGCTTTCGTGGTGTACCTGTAAGTGCACAGACCTTGGTGTAGGGGCATGGCTTCTGGTGGCCCTAAAATTGCAATGTGTCCTGTGTGTCATTTTTACTTCTACCATTTTAACATATTTTGGATCTGTTTATATTATTCTTACAATATTCACCCTGAATTCCCACATTTTGCATTTGAGTCCAATTAGAACAACATTGAGACTCTTTGATCAAAGATTATGCCTTTATTACTAGAATTATACAGTAGATCCTTATTTCATTATCCATATAATATAAATAGCCCATTTGTCATGCATTTTATACATTAATTTGTTTTTAAAACATATATGGTCCATCATACAAGGTCTCCGAAAACATTCCTTATAAATAAGCCATCTCAGTGAACCTCAAACAGAGGCGTATGTCAGAATGTTTGTGTGTGTGTGTAGCTAAGCTATTCTCACTCTAGTCATTTTTGTTGTGTGTAATTCACTTTGCATTGTTCTTTGCTGCCTGTGAACCATTATATGGCTATGTTTGTGTTCTCTTGGTTAGTTGTTGTGTGCCAGCACACTTTTCTATAGAACTGAAAAACATACATTGTTACATTGTACATGGGAAATAGACTGTCTCTTACAATTTTTTTTTTATTTTTAATGCTTTTATTTTGTCTTTTATCAAAAGCAAAGCTATTTGATACAGGTTGACATTCAAAAATCCGGCAGCCTCCAGAACTGGCACAGTTCCGGAGAGCAGGCAGCAGGAACGTCTTAACGTGTATTTAGTGTAGCAAGCAAGACCTAACAGCTGTTTCTTGCATCCAGCGCCATCAAAACATGAGTGGCTACACAGTGTAAAGCAGTACATGTATTGAAAATGCGCTCAGAAGTTCATGCCTGAAAACTGAAGGAACGGGATTATCGATGCCCGGATTTTTTATTGTCAGCCTGAATTGGGAAATGTTTATAAACACTAGAATAAAAAGGAAAATTAGGAATGCTACTCATGACTGATTGCTTCAACCTAATACAATTTGTTTGAAACAAAAGTGACTGGTTAGAAAAAAAACTATTCAAGAATCCGCTCAATTTCCCTTGAAAAGCATATTTATTCATATCAGTAGGCCAAGCAGTCTGTAATCGATCCTTCGTTTTGGTGGCTAACGATACCATTTACTCACTCTCTAAATGTGAGCAGGAAGTAACATTTTAATTTAAAAACAATCACTTTACTGATAGTATCTAAAATCAGCAAAACTTTTAGAAATAATATTGCGGCTATAGCTAAAATATTTTAGGTAAACATTTTCTTACAGAAATTGGCATCCATTTCACTACCTGTTGAACATCCTACACCCCCCTATACAAGTGGGCTGCGGACCATATTTAAATGATCGTAACCAATCATATGTTGTTGCATTTACAACAGTTCCACAATATACTTTGCCAAAGAAAAACCCTTTCTGTCCTCTCCTCTCTTTTTATACACATTTAATAATTTCTAGAGGGTGGCATTAATTTCAGTCTTTAGGTGAAAAGGAAACCTCGACCAACTATTGAATTTTTTTTAAAAAAGAAAGAATTTACTTTTTTTAAATCAAGTACTTCAATCAGTTACAACTTTTTCCATGTCAAGATGGAATTTCTTTTTAAGACATATGTTCATATTTAGGTCTTCAGTTCTGTGTATTTTGTTTTTTTGTTTTTTTCTCAAAAAACTTGTCTTTACTTCCTGTCTCCTCCTCACTATGTAATCAGCCCATTAAACTCGATAAATTAGCCTGCATATCAGTAATGGACTGCATTTTTACAGACATAATTGTAGTGTAAATAACTTAATAAATTCAATACTATAGTTAAATCATTTTTCTTTTTTTTGCCATTAAAAAACTAAAAAGCCATCACAAAACACCACCATGAATTTTTTTTCTGACCACCAATTTGAGTCATTTTACCTTCTCAGCCCTAATTGCTTCACTTTAGCAGGGGTTCGCTGGGTTCTTTAAAAAGCTTCCTTCAGGATAAAAAAGTTGCGACAGGCTGCTTCTTTCATTGGGCCTGATTTAATAAAGCTCTCCAAGACTGTAGAGGATACACATTCATCAGTGAAACTGGGTGATCGTGCAAACCCAGAATGGTTTTCTTAAAAGTCATTTGCTATTTTTTAGCAAATGTTTTTAATAATGGACCAGATCCTTTCTAGGTTTTCTGGATCACCTAGCTTCACTGAAATTGTATCCTCCCCAGCCTTGGAGAGCTTTAATAAATCAAGGCCAATGTATTGCTTTTCCTTTGGCTCTCATCATCTCTTTACTCCTAATACACATTCCTCTATAGATGCAAATTAGGCAATGCAAGTACCACAGGATAAATTAATTTTCTTTGTTGAAAGCATAGTGTCACAGTTATGGTCATGAATGGCTTTACTAAGCCTCATGGTATCCACACACCAGGTACTGTACTTTTCACAGCACAGAAACAAAGTAACTTTAGAATGTCTGGGTCATACAGGTCTAATCTAAATTACATCTAATTTATTGTACAACATTTAGGATTCATCCAGATTGGTTTTATCATCTTTATGCATGGAGAGATACTACTATATTCCTTGGTAGACGCTACATGTGTATGTTGTGCTGAAGTGTGGATCTCCTCAAAGGTGGATATTTGAAGAAAAACATAATTCTCTTTGGCTAGGATCATATTTGCATTCCTGTCTTTTGTGTAAATGAAAATTACAGTGTTTAAATTCCTGCCTGGGTTGGCAATTGTTCTATTATCTTAGCATGGAAGTCAGTGGTAAACCTCTGATCTTGTCAGATGAGGCAACTACAAATCGCATCTTTTGGGACAAGATAATCGTGTCTGATATAATCAAAAGTGTTTTCTGATACAGAAAATCACAAACCTGTGTAACCTTAGCCAGTGTCATTCTACTTTCTGAGTCTGCCAGGTCAAATGGGAAGAGTTGCCGTAGAGTTCTTGCAGTTGTACATTCTTTACCTGAATACTGATGCCCTTTAGAGACTAGCCTTTCTCAACCTTTTTAACATGGGGGAACCCTTGAAATAACTTTTGGGTTCTAGGCAACCCTTTTTATAATTACCATATCCAAGCTCACGGTACAATAGTATGTGATCAGTAGGAAAAATGGCTTTTACATTGCTGGCCTTTACATTGCTGGCCAATGGGAAGAATGTCACTCTTACAGGTAACTAAAATGATCATCCGTGTCTATAAACCGACCTGGGAGTTACAAATTGCTCACTCCTTAAGGAACACCCATCAGTCTTTGGCAGAACCCTGGTTGATAATTGTGTTTCTCATTCCCTCCCACTTCCTTTAGGATGGTTTTGCAGCAAACATTAGAAGTACAGCTTCCCAACTGCATTTACTATTAAATCATTTTTTTTACCCCTGAATACATATAAATATAGCTATATTTTATTTTAGTTGCAATGTCCTTGTACACTATCCCTTAATATATTTTTAGTACCTTTAAAAATGCACTTTTTTTTAAAAAGTGCCGCTTTAGTTTCGATTTAGCGTTATCATTTGAAATCTGACTTTCACTTGGTTGCTGTGAGTTACTGTACATTTTTGCTCACATATCATGGTAATGCAAAAATTCTCAAATGTTTTATACTACAGTTTAAGTGAACCTGTCCTGGTTTAAAAGAATAAGATGCAGTTAAATGCTCATTATGGTATTATTTTACAGAGAAGAACCTTAACTGTAGCACTAAAAAAATTACTTTTTTATATTTATTGTTGCAGCATACTAATGTCCTACTTATAAAACTGTAAGCACAAAACTACAGGAGCTTCTCGATTTATGCTATAATTACATTCCTTGAAGTGTCAGTGTAGTTCAAACTTTGCATAATTTAAACCGTGTTTTCCAGTGAAATATCCGTAAATGCTGTAGTTGCACTCTAGCTAATCTTGGCCCTACTTACACACTACAGATAGGGCTACAGATTGATAATTCCTTTTCTATAGTTAGTAACTTACCCTGTGTTGTGTAATTCAACACTTCCTAAATGAAAACATAAAAAAAACAGCCATCACTCATATTTATTACTGCTTGTATTGTAAGTTATTGTGGAGTTGGCTAATGACTATGTAGGCAGGAGACTGTCAGTGTCTGGATGTAATTATTAGTGTGTATGTGAGAAGCTGTGAGCAGAGTGCACAGAGATGAGGGTGATACTAATTTGATATCCAGATTCTCAATTCTGACAACGCTGGGGATTATACTAACGTAACTGTTGTCGGCAGGGCACCATAAATGTGTAACTTAAGAGTAAAAAGGCCAGATACCAAGGTAATTATGCTGAATAACTGTTCATAGATACGTTTTATGTTTTCAGTTGTTCATGTATTATTTTAGGTTGCAGTATTTATGGATGGTTTATTTTTGATGTACATATGAGTTTTTAAACAGTTCTGTTTTGATTCAGTTAGGGTAATTGGGGTAGCACATAATTGGTTTCTTACATAATTTTGATGTTACATAATTACATGAATCTTACATAATTATGCATGGTAAATATCAAGATCATGCAGAGAATTCTATCCAAATGACAGAAATTGTATCCAATAGTACCCACTTCATCAATATGTACTTCACTATGCACCCTAATACACTGCATCATGCCACATGATACCCACTGCACAATGCCATGAGAAACAAATTGATCCCTCACCATGCTTCCCAAGGCTCACTGTGCATCATGAACCTTGATATATTACTTGACCATGAGTCTTAATACATACTGCACCTTACAGCTTGATACCCTAATACACACGCAGTATTTTAACAAATATAAGCACTAATTACATATAGATTTACTGCACATACAGTGGTACAGTCCATCATGTACCCTCTTATACTTTTCCCTAGTCATCTCTAGAAACACTGCACCATGTACTTTACCAGCTCTGGGTGGGGGGATTTTGATTTGATTGATTTAATATATACACATTGCAGGGTCAGTGTTTAGTAGAAGAAATGATACAGTATAGGGGCCTGTACAACTTGGGGTGCAATTTAGGGTTAGAACTCTTTAAACGGTGCGTATTATAATTTGCAGCACAGAGTTGGACTTGGGTTCATATATGCAATTCGCCACCCTCTCTTATTTTCTTTTCTTGCCGCTTTATTTTGTGTTATCCTAAATAACCCACAAAACCTGATCTGACAGCACAGCTGTTTTTATTTTAAAAATGTAGAAAAATACCAGTGTAAAATAAACACCTCATGTATACTGTATATTGCAAAGCTTTAATATTTAAAGCAGAACATTTTATTTAGGATTAGGTGGACTTTGATGCCCATGGGCAGATTTCCCTCTTCTATTCCTGGTATAACAGTTTGGACTGGCATATATGCTTCCTTGTTCTCTTGTCTAGAGTGCATGGTAAGAATACCTTGGAGGCTTGATGGCATCATATCCCAGGTTTCTTGGCTCCTTAGTGCATTTTTCTTTAGAGTTATATGTGAAATGAACTCTAAAGAGATGTAACAGTATGTTTTTGCTTTAGCCAACTTTGGCTGATTTGGCAAGGATGTTAAAATATACTCATCAGTCATAAGCAGCAGTCAAGATTCCTCAAGGTTTACCAGTTGAAGTAAACAACTCACTATACCAGTAAAAATGAGAAGTTCCACCTTGAAAATAAAGTACAATCTAGATGTATATATCTACTTGTGTAGAAGTCATCTACACAAAATAACTGACTGTGGCACCTGTTTTCTTGGGCTGCCGTGATCTAAACATTTCATGTCCCATACACCGATTTTAAAAAAATGAAGCTTTGGACTGTGTACTTTTTGAATGGCCTAGGAGGAGTAAAATTGGCAAAACACAACTGCACCTTGTGTGTGAGTCCTATATCTCTTGGAATATGAGCAGCCTGGAGGATGCTGATGCTACAGCTTTATGTAGCTAAGCTCATTTTTGAGGGAGAGGGAGGAACTGAATTAAATAAGGTAGGTTTATTCTGCCCAGACTTCAGCTTTGGCTGTGTATTACAGACTCGTGATTGGTCTTGTGCCAGCATTATTGTCTCAACACACAATCTATTCATGGAATGGGATTTTCATCCCAGAATTGCTGATTGTATATGAATGTTTGACATTGAGCCAAGTTGAATTACTGTAGGTTCTTACATGTGAGAGAGACATAAAGATTACATCCTAAGAATTACTGGATGCAATATATACTGAGCATAACCCTAAAGGATCTTCTCAATATTATCACTTGGCATTGGGCTGGTTCAGTAATGTTTTCATTACTCAATACACATTGAAGGATTTATGTAAATATTGTCTAAGGGGCCCCTCATTTTTATTCGTGCTTTATACTGAATATCTATATTTGACTTTCTAGCATTGATATACAAACCTCCTTATTTTTTGGAAATTTTGATTCAAACATTTTAGTGCAAACTTGTAAAGATAAGTTCATTCCACATGTAAGATTGATCTCTCATATTTTGTATTATACTTGGATCATACGTTTATGTGACCACATTCAGAAAATAAAGTTCTAATTTTAAAAACCAAAAGCATGCTTGCAATGAAAACAGAAACATTTTTTTTGAGTTACATACTAAATTATGTTCATTACTCAGCACAGCTGGGCGTGTTCAATATCTGGTCCTCGTCTGCATGCCGCTGTTCCAGTTTCTGGCTGCTTTGTCACTACACAGTGTGTGGTGGGGTCTGGAGGAAGGAACCATATTTCATTATGGGGGGACCAGGCACCCAACACATCCAAAGCAGATGCTGAATGTGTTTTACCCTGCATAGCTTATTAGGGTAGTGAAAGGTGGTATTAAGCCTTTGTATAGTATTTGTTGATGTTTTTGCATGGAATCCTAAATATTTGATTTTGAAATTTTAAAAATAATGTACAAAATAACATTTTTTGGGACATTGTAAAAATGCAACGTAAGTTAAAATAAACTGTATTTGACTGCAGTTACCTTTTTAGACGCTTCCTGTTTTTCTACACAAACATAATAAATTGTTATTTTGTTTGTTTTTGTTGTATGTTAAAGTTTTTTTTTAATTGTTTTTCTTTTTTTTTTTCTTTTTCTTCTACATATACCTATCGTCGGCTTCCTCAACAAATGAAGATTGCTGTGTTCACTGTATTTTAGCATGCCTCTTCTGCGAGTTCCTGACACTCTGTAACATTGTATTGGGACAAGCAACTTGTGGAGTCTGCACTTCTGAAGCTTGCTGTTGTTGCTGTGGTGAAGAAATAGGAGATGACTGCAACTGTCCTTGTGATATGGATTGTGGCATTATGGATGCCTGTTGTGAATCTTCAGACTGCTTGGAAATTTGCATGGAATGTTGTGGAATTTGTTTCCCATCATAAACCTATGACTGTTCAAAAACAACTGGAGTTTTTCTGTGATATTTAAGCTGAAAGAAGACTTTTAGATTTGGAGAACTTATCCTAATTGCACTGCTACATAGTTTTATTTTCTACATTTTACTGGAGATCATACTTGGGGGGAAAAAACAGGTGAAAAGGAGTTGATTGAAAAAAAAAAAAAACAGGAGGAAAACAGATAAAAGGTTTGTTTTTAGTTAATGTAACAGATTAAAACATGTCACCTTTACCAGATCACATTAACTCTTTGTAAATCTAAGCAATATAGTGTTTTGGATGTTGAGCCTCATGCCCCTTCTACTGGTGAGAACAATAATAAGCTTATCCCATTCAGTAGCTAGTATATATGTGCAAGGTTGTTGTGTTCCTGCCATTTCCCCACCATCAATTCAGCATTACACTTCCCTCCCTATAATGAGCTAACATAGGGTGCAGCGGATATGCTAAATTGCTAAACATGCTAAATTTGAACATAAAGGATTATTTTAGAAATTGGATATAATTTCTAAAATAACCCTTTATGTTCAAATTTAGCATACAGGTGATAACTTTATGTGACGTGGGAGCGAATTACATTAGTCAAATCACTTTGCTGAAACTAGTCTAGTATATAGTTACTTGGGACAAGATGTTTCCTTCTGCTCCCTCATTTAGTAGCTTATACCAAACCACAGTATTTTAAAACTGTAAAATGGACAAAGTTTACAGGTATTTCAATTGATATATTAGAAATGAACCTTCTTGATAAACACCATACAATTTCAGTTTAAATAAAGGCTTTTTGGGTACCCACTAACCAATTGTCCCTAACCTTCTACAACATCATCATGAATAAATGACATTAGATAAGAATAGATAAGAAACCTCAAGCAAGGTGCCATTGCCATTCAATATCTGTTTTGAGGCACGTGGGAACAAGCAGGAAAGAAAGTGAATCTACTATTTGACCAATACATTTTGAAGAGGCAAATTACCAAATGTTAGTAATCTAGGAAATCACACTGAAGATATTAAGCCAATAACAATAAAAAATCTTTGTTGCTCTTTTTGAACCATGGTACTCTTTACATGTGTTACATTTTATCATCTATTGAGTTTTTTTTTTTTTTTTTAACTGAAGGAACAATCATACTCCCTACTTTAAGCAAATTTGTTATACAACTGCTGTGATACATCTAAGATTTAAAGATTTTAAAAAGCCATTACTAGTAATTATCATGATGTTGCACTAACATTGCTTTTTGCCCAGAATAGTTTGCTTTAATGTTTAGTAGACAACCTAACAGGGTCTTTTATAGCAAACAAACAAAAAGCATGCTACACTTTCCTAATTCGTTCATGCATGGATACACTAAATGAGGCCTCAAACACTTCTGTACAAATTCTAACTGATAATATTGAAGCTTCCATATGGCTTAGCATTCTTCCTGAGCTTTTATGTGATGGCCATGTGACCTGTCATTTAGAGGTTGGGACACAGAGCACTGTATTGTGGGAATCAGTCAATCAATTGTGGGGATGAGTCAATTGTTCCCTTATGCCTAAATGTATTATATATTTTTTATGGTCTCTGGTTGCAGAACAGAATGGTTTGGGAGCACTTGGAAATTAGTTACAAAATAGTTTGTGTGCCTGCTATAAGGAAAACCGATATCTTTGCTTACTATAGGCAAAAAGTACACTTTGGGATCTTTAGTAATGACGTGAATTACTTGTTGAGTAACTTGAACAAAACATAAGGTACTGTTGTTTCGGATTTTGTTTCAGAAGTCTATTTCTAAGCTGTTTATTAATAACGTGTATCTCAATAAGATGGGACAAAATATAAACATTTATTCTGCTTAAAAAATAAAGAAAATGTACGTGAACCATCCTTCAAGAAGATTATCATCTATTCCCCACACTGAATTATTTTATATACAGCAAAATTTAGTCATTAAATTGAGTATTCATTATGGAAAAATTCTCTTTGAACATACAGGGACTTCAAAGGTATTTACATTTTACTTTTTAGTATGGTATTGCTAATGTCGTCTATACTATAACCAGTATATTCCTTTGAAATTGATAACCTACTAGATAGGCATACACTAATTCCCTAAGAGAATTATTATTCTGGAAATTTAGAAAAGTGTTTTTTGTTTTAATATTATTGTAAAATAAAGTAGAAAAAACAGTAACCTCTGTAAATTGATACTTTGCAAGACAGACAATATCTTTTTATCCTTTTATTTAGTGATCTTGTACATTACATAAGATGTCAATGTGATATATATTTGTTAAAATATTGTCTTTATCGATCAAACATTTTTAAAACTAATAGTTACCGTTTATAGTCATTGACTATGTGACTTCTTTCTTGCAGTTTATTGTATAATGCTACTGTTCTGCACTAGAATTAATAGCGAGTTTGTGATCTCTGTAGCAGAGAATAAAAATATGTTAAGATACTTCACTTTATATTTATATTGTGCTTTTATTTCTGATTAAGGTGTATTCAATGAAACAAGAACTAACACCTTATTTGATATGAATAAGCAAACAATTAACAATGTGAAAAACTTATCAATATTATAGTTACAGATGTAGTAGTCTCTAACCAATGCTTACTTGTTTTTGTTTTACATTTTTCTATAACGGCAGAACATAAACTGTTAAATGTTCCATTGCCTTTTAACTTTGTTAACTGGATTCATAGTAAACCTTATTTGAAAAATGATTATTTACGTATCTGATTATTTTTGAAAAATAAAAATAATTTTCAAATATTCTGTGTGGATATTTGTTTTAAAGAATCGTTCTTCTGTGGCATGCCGAGAACTTGCAGACAGATTCTACTTTGTGCTGGTCGGTCATCTTATTCAAAGAATTTTATGTGCCTGGTTGGGATGACTCATTGGAAAGTACACAGACCCTACATTTGTTACTAAAAGGTATATGAAACTAACTAAAGTATGCTGGGATATACTTAAAAAAGTCCTTGTATGAACAGGTTAAATCAGAATAATAGGGGAAAATGAAGAATTTAATAAACACATTTTAAAGTGGATACCTTTTTATTTTTTATTTTTTTTTTGCTCCTTGCATTTCATGTTAGTTTGTTTAATTTTAATTTATATTCACTGGTTGTATAGATTGCCACAGGACTGTTTTCAGGCCAAATATGTATGTGGTGATTTATGTGGGGTTAAGAATATTAACTCAAAAACATTGGTCATTTAATTCAATTATCCAATCTTGTCAGAAGCAAATTCCTGGTTACTTATTTCTTTTGAACATGATCAGATAATTAATGTAATATTTACACAATTTATTATAAATGACTACAAGGAAATAGTGTGAGCTATTCACTAAAGAATCACCATATATCAAAAAGAACAACTGTAAACTGGATAATCTTTAGTTAGCTAATATTTAGTTTGTTTTACAGCACAATTTGATTTTGGCACCCAAATCACACAGTTATACTTTCTCTCTCATGATTTACTCTGTGATCAAGTTCTGGTGTTAACATTCTTGTTGGTGTTCTTGATTTCAATGAAACCTATACCATTGGTGTCAATTACCACAATAATTACTCAAAGCATTGTTGTCAGTAACCACAATGATCTTGATACTAGATTTGTATTTTTTTAAATTTTATTCCCCCTACTGTGGATTGGAATAGATTTTGGTGGATTGATCCTGGGTGAATTTATTTTAAATAGTAATTCACTGCCGTACAGCGCAGATTTTCAACTTTGGTCAGCTACGATACAATGGCCAATAATAGTGTTGGGAATCCAAGGTACTGTCAATAGCCAAATAAGGTCAATGATGTCACCCAGGAATCCCTGCACTATTACCACAGCCAGGTGAAACTGCCATTTAGCAACAGGAGTTTGATTTGAAAATATACATCAGGTGAATGTACATCAATGCATGATGTTAATGGGCTGGACTTTCTTGGGATATAAAAAATGTGTCAAGTATATGATCTGTAAATATATATTTGTGTTTTTATTTTAATATGTTGTCTTAGCAACCATATTCCACTAGAAGTACGCCCAACAAACCTCCACATCATTTGTGGGTTGGGGAGATGACTGGGGAAATACATTGTTAGGAAGGTTGGTTGGTTGGTTATAAGAACTGAACACAGGAGACATGGAGGATATAAACAAGAGGACACAGGAGTAAACTAGACATGAAAAGAATTAACTTTCTAAAATAGGAAGACTGAATCCAAACAGTTTTCAGGAATGTGAGCAAAGCATGAGCAACATTAAACAGAAATCAATGTTGAAAGCCCAATTCCATTCATCAAAGAAGAATAGAAATTGTACGAGTATATCTCGTATATCTGAAAAGGAATTTTTGCTCTCTTGTGTCTGAAAGGGGATTTTTGGTCTTTTGGAAAAAGATTTCCATTAAAGTCTTCTTGTTTCCAAGAATGGAAATTACCACAAATTAATTCAATGACAAAAAGACAGCATAAGGGCATACTTTAAATCACACCAGAAATTAACAGTTGCTTGGACAGAACACCAAGTGGAAATAGACTGAAACAGGCTTGAGAAAATGTAGTTATTAAAAACTAGTTGAAGCACGGGTTGCTTCTCGTAGGCCTCTCCAGTGAGTCAGACTTTAGGGCTCTTCAATATAGGCATTGGACAGAGCTTCTCCTTGCTCCTTTGTACAAGGAAAGTATGTCAGACGTGTGACGTGTATCAGAGTTGGGAGGTCCCATGAGAGGCTTGTCTGCAGATACCTCCAAAATATTAACAATTTATTGCACTCTGAGAACATTTGTGTGAATCTGGTCCTTTGTACTAGCAAGTTACCATGAAAAGAAAAATGGTGTAAATTTATATAGCATCTATTAGTAATCTAGGAAAGTGGCTGGGTGTATGATCCATGATATCTGTAGGCATTGTACTTATCAAGAGCAGTGAAGGTTAGGTGGGGAATTCCTTGCAGAGAAGTTAGCAATACTTGTTGGCATTTATTTCTGCTATGAAAAGATATCGTTCAACCTTTTACTGTTTCCAAAAACAGATGCTGACTATTGTAGTGACAGATTGTAGTGATCAAGGGAGGTTTATAGACTGCTGTTGTAGATAAAAAAAAAAGTCTGTGAGGTGCCCTTACACAGCAGATTGCAGCAAGTGTTACACACTGAAAACATACATACAGAAAGGGCAGTAAAAGATTCATGATAATAAAACCACAGACAGAAAAATGCATTAAATTTAGGACAAATTGAGCTTTGTTCATTTATTTTTCAATGATAAAAATAGTCTAAATACTTTTTACAGTTTAGATAAAGTTAAATTTAATCTGCAGGCGTCATTTGCTATAAGAAGACATATACCCTTTTGTTTTTGCTTTTTAAGCTTTGCTATGCTTGTCCCAGACAAACATCTGTATGTTTAGCATTTGAAAACATTTGCTAGCCTTGTGTTTTTTGATAATTACTATTTAACCTCCTCATATTAAATTAGTTATTTTATCTTTTTTTTTATCTAAAAAAAACTTCAAAAATTCAGCACCCTTCTTTAAATGTCTTCCTGTCTGTGTCTTTAAATTTTTTATGTAATGATTTATTTTTTGACAAGTTTTTGTGACTTTAAAGGGTTCCTGTGGATATAGTAATTATACCAGGGGTTCCTTGAAGACCTAAAAGTTGTTTTAAGGATCCCCTCCATGTGAAAACGGATGTTTGACTATATAACCTACACATTCCTAGGAAAAGGAATACACAAAGTAATGAAGTCAACAATATCCTTTGCTGTGTAACAATTTTACTTACCTGCTTTGAACAATTTTATTTAAAGTCTGTTAAGCTTTCTACTTACAGAATTATTTTTTTTAATATTGAGTTATTTGACCTGAATAACAATTTTGGACTATCAAGTTTTCATGATCTAGCAGTTATAAAAACTAGTGTTCATTAAAAATTATATGGAATGAAAAGAAAAGTTTAGAAAAGTATGTCCGAATGCATGTAAAACATACACTATATTGTAAAGTCTGGGTAGAGTAAAATTATTATAAAAGCAGTAAAAAAACAAGTCATGGATATGTTCAGATACATTTCTGAAATCTTGCTTCATTTTTACTACCAGAATATGTTCTAAACAGAATTCTTTGCTGGTGGTTATAATATTAGAGACCATTGTTCCAATACCCCTGCTACTGAGGCTTTCCATGTCTTCTGCTTACATCTATAAGCCTGGATGTAGGAGGATTGATTGAAACTTTTGAAATAGGTTTGCATTTTTATACTCCTACAAATATGTTTTTTACGGGTTTTTTGTGAACTCATTAATATGTTATCTGCTTGGGACTCATTTAGGCATAGGATTGTGCTGGTGTCACTAATGGAGTTTCTGCTGATATAACTTACCTCCAAGATGGTTGTGTTGATTAACACAGCTCCAAGTTTGTTCTACATTGATAGACAATCAAGAGGTACAAACCTTCTTTTTAATGTGAAATGGCTAGGAAATTGATTAAAAGAAAACATTACTGTTGACCAGAAATGCTTTCTTGCTATAGGCCAGTTTCAGGTTATAGTAAACACCCTAAAACCATACAATGAATATAAGAGTATCTTGAGCAGTGACGTGAGTCAGCAAATGCTAGGGCATATGGGTGGAAACACTAAAGAGAAAGCCTTTAGAGTTGTACTGTTATGGAACTGTAGCACTTACCTAGTGTTGTGCTTTTCTAATGGTCAAGCAATTCTAGCACCCATTACAAATTTCCTTTGTTTATTTTTTACCTTTTGTAATGTATCCTTCAATATCTTCAGGACCAGTGTCATAAAGAAATGCAGTCATAATGGATTTTTTTTAAACCCATTATAATGCAATGCATAATTGGCTGTCTTTCATACAACAAATCAGAAAAATAAATGTCTTTAAGCAATTTTAGTAATGAAGCGGATTATTTACTGTCAATTATGTGCAAATTTATGGAAACCAAACACAACACAGTCATGTAGAAATGAAATCCCAGGTGCTGGCAAGACATGGAGCGGGCCGCAATGAGAACTACACATTAGGTAAGGAGAGATGTGCAGAGCATAACAGAATGCCTTTATTCACACTCTGTGCTTAAAAAAGAACAAATCCATCATCTTGAAATTTGACTTGTAGCTTGACATTAAAAATAATTTGAGTAGAATTTTCAGTGGGCTAAGCACAAAACTAGTTCAAGTAGTGTCACTCTCAATTAATGTACTCAGGTGGTGTGCCCATTAAAATTCCCACATGTGGGTTCAGCTCACTATGCAAATGGGGTCATTACCTGGAGAACTTAATTGGGAATGACATTGGGAGTATGAAATTTTCTTTCAAAACAAATCTCTCGTACATATTTAGTATACATTTGATTGTCATATGTGTAGAACTTTGTTTTCTTTAGCTAAAAAAGATATTGTTTAATTAACTGTTTTTATTTAATTCCAATCCCAAATACAACTTTATGTGAAGTATTTACTTGGAAAACACATTATCAGGTCAAGCTGCTTTGAAACATGCAAGTGGGTTTTTCCTGTAGAAGATTCACTATTAATACACTTAAGTTGACCAAATGTAAACAAAGGAACAATATATATACTAAAAATATATAGTTAAATACATAATGTACAATGTTTTTGTAATTAAAAGACATTACATTAAGAAAATGATGACTACCCAAGAAAAATGTAGCACTGATATTCTCTTATTCTCTTTACCGTAGCTATAAAAAAGGTATGACTTTACACAATTGACCCATGTGGTTTAACAACTTGCCACAGCATTTTATCTCCTTCTTCTCTTTGCCTAATGGTTGTCATCATTTTTAAAATGAGTGAGAGCAGAAAACTTTGGTTAAATACAGATGATCAACTAGCAACTGCAGTCTTTCAAGACGCAATGACTCAAAGTAGGGACCATCGTGCTCTTTCAATCTAAATACTCAGTAAAACTGGTCTTTACTTTCTATTTTTTATAAATTCAAAATAGTTTTTTTTTGCCATTTTTTAGCAAAATTCACTGTATCCTTGTGTTTTTTGTGTCTCTACACTAAATGATAAGAAATGTTGTTTTTTACGAGTAAGCATGATTTTTTATTGTGTATTTGTCAGAAAGGCAGAGCTATGTATTTCATATATAGGTTACATCCTATTTGTATCTGTAAAGTATATACCATTTTATTCAATTTTGTAGCATTTTTCTCTATGTAATTTGCCATATTTCTTTATGACATCAAATTTTGTTTTACAACTACTATTTTATCAATTACAACTGATTTCCTATATAGTCATAGTATTGTATATTAAATGATAGATAACATACAGTTTAATTAAGTATGATCCAGCCTTTAATGTTCCCGTAAGCATACGTACTACTTTTTTTTATAAAACTAATTTACTTTGTAGGTTATTGATGGTGATATAGATGTTATTACAGTGCAGTCCCTACAAATAGGACAAATTTGTGGTGAACTAATGATGGCCACTGATCCACAATATGCTTGGATCTGCTTAGCACACTGCTAAAGAGGATATTTAGGCATGTTGCTACCCCTTTCTACTGGATCACGATTATCCTGATAATTCTCAGGATAGTTATTCTGCAGAAAATAAAAAAAAAAATCTCATTCAATATCCATGCTGTTACTGAATATAAAAAGGATCCCTATTTGATCATGGTCACTTGCTAAACAGATGTCCCTTTTAAAGGAGCTTGTTAAAATTCGCAGCACATACTACATGAGCAGATTGTGAATATCTACCCGGGAGAGCATATTTTAGCCATGTCTGTGACACCACTGCTTAAACCTGATTTCTACTACAATGAACTCCAAACAATGCTTTGCAAGGCTTTAAACTTTTCCAGGGTATTATAATGCCCCCCACACAGACACACAAATACATGCATAAAACAAACTACTGACATTTTAGTTGGTAGTTGGTGAAGTATGATAAAGAGAAGTATAAATTACTCTTGGTGTCTAATATCAAGTGAACCTACGTGTTCAGTGCAGGCAAAGTTCATTTTAAAGTATGAAACATAACCCAAACTGATATATGAAAATACACCTGCTACCTATTGGCAGGTATGCTTTTATTGCTGTTATTGCTTATACAGTGGAGGCTCTGTGTATTTCCCCTGTAAAAAAAAAATCTCCTTTCCTACCTGCTAATATTTTCTGCATGTTTTCAGTTCTTTGATAAATTAGCATGCATATGTGGAAGTTACATCTTCTTGGGTTTAAAGCACTTACACACAAGAAGGCCAACAAAAGATGTCTATGGTGCACCTCCTTGCTGGAATGAATATGCTTTGACAGGTAAGTCTACCACAGTGTAAAAATATGCTGTGCATTCTTTCAAATTATGATAAGAGCTTTGGGGATCCATATTTTTTTTGCTCTTTACTTAGGCTTTGATGCCCTGAAACATAATCCTACCATAATCATTATTCTGTACCTCCTAACCCCATCCCTAACCTCCAACATCAAGTAACTACTTTAAATCCATATTTACCTTGAACAGTATCAAAATATTAACAATTAAAACTGCCGGATTTAACAAGACAAACTAGTCTCCTACTTGAAAAAGAAAAGCATTCTGGTTTTCTAGGAGTGAGAAGGGCTCTGAATTTAAAGTGCCAACAATCACTTTACCTCAAACTAAATAAATTAATGACAATAATTCTATATATAAAATATATTTACACATTGAAATAGAAATTGGTAGAAAGTGTGTTTGCAGGTTGTATTTGTTCCTTTGTTTTGCATTTGACATGTGTTTTTGTCCCCTTTATTAGCACAGATTTATAGCAACATTTATCAGTGCTTGAAATTAAGGATACATTTCACTGTGGGCACAGATTGATAGAATTCGCCACTCTAGGTTTTGCAGGCGGGATTTCTTCAATCTCACATTCATGTAGCCGTCTTTCCTTCTGTAAAGTTAGAGCAGTGACTTGGAATTTCGGCAGAACACAGAGTTTGATTGTTGCAGACTAGACATCTGCCAGAAGCATTTCAATTTAGCATGATGAGTTTACCTTTCCTTGTCAAGAATAACATTACTTAGGTAGGTTTAAAACCAGAAGTGCATTTGTTGTTATACGGTTCAAATGCCCTTAGTGTCATGTCAGCTCTGGCAATTTGCTTGTTATGCAGCCTCTACAGGTGTTTTTTTTACCGGTGCTGGTGGTGTGAGTCTGGCTTATAATAAAATCAGTCACAGTTAAGAAGGAAATAAACTGTTGATTAAAGTTGTTTTTGCATATTAATAATTCTATAGTATTATTTACCTACCACTGATAATTATTTAAATAAGTAAATCATTAATTGCAAGAAATAGCCATGTTAGATGCAAATTAGTGCTCCAACAAATAATATTTGATCATTTGCAACAATTCTTTTACTGTGTGCAATTTATACTTTGTATTAAGCTAATATGACAATAACTCTTTAGCAGCATTTATTGCAAAGTGTAGCAGATAGTGTAGTGTCAGATTGCTTCCTTTGGGTTAAGCCCTAGTCCAGTGTCATTAGCCCTGCCCAGTTTACTTCTGTACACTACAGAACACCCTCTTGATTATAGAGATTACCAGGGGGGCGAAGTGTCTTTTAGTACAAGTGGGTGACCACCCTTGAGTATTAAAGCTGTTCTTCCATAAATATAATAACAAGAAAACATGAAAAATGATATATAACAAATGCTTAGTTATATATTAGATTATATATTTTATTATTAGATTAATTTAAAGTAAACCATTATTTGAGAAAATGCATAATGATGCTATAAATTGATAATATTCATACATATTTTACTGAAAAGGATCAAACTTTAGTTATCTATTATATAAATTTTGTAATAAGTAATGGTTGGCACCTTGATAAGCTTCTTTTACATTACTTTTACTATAATTATTGATAACTACCTATTTGCATTAGAGGTGGAGACATCAAAGCAGAACATGTCTCTGGGTAAGCCTGTTGGATACTTCACTTGTAAAACTGGTGATCTGTTTTAATTACAGATGGGATATAAATTGGTTTAATAAATGTGTAATATATTAATATTAGCTTTATAATATTGTTTTTTTGTTATAATAAAACTTGCAATGCATTTTATTTATTAGGTTATAGCAAATAACTTCTGTTGTTACATATTGGTATACATGTGATCTTTGTCCCTCAACACAGATGGACAGGGGCTGATTTTTCTGCCACTAAATACATATGAAGAGAAGGGGTTTATTGTGCTACTAAACAGGGTTGGAAATCTAAAAAAGAGAGAAGGCAGAAAAAAAGAATCATAATGCAAATAAGCAAAAGTAAATATTTCTACAATGCAATAACATTTGTACATGTCTAAAATTGCTTAATAGTTCAATCAGAATTATTTTTATTAATAGTTATATAATTATAATAATGAAATAGAGTCTTTTGCCTGTTTTTGTTGTGACACATCAGGTCATTTGGTATGTAAATTTTAAAGTATCAATGTTCCTGTTAATATATTTTTGAGATCAATTGTTCAAAAGAATGCTGACAATATTGTTTCAAACTTGCATGACAAAACTACCTAAACAAATGTACCATTATTGTCATGATGTCCACTGCGTGTCTTGAAAAAAAATCTATGCTTTAAACCATTATTTCATACTTTTTTTAAAAAAGAAGTTAATAATTCCCCCATATTTTGAATGTCACACATCTTCTAGTGTCACCTTATTAATGCTTTTTGAAGGGGGAATCAAGACTCCTGATCTCAGCAAATATCTTAGTGAGTATACTTTTGCTTTGGGGCAAGCAGAACTTAATATTCATAAATCTTCGAATGTAGAGACAGACCGTGAAGAGAATCAATGTGGATTCTCAAGTATTATGCATCCAGGCTAAATATCTGATGTGAGCCAGTGTTCATAGGATTTGCAATATTATTAAAGTATAATGTGAGAGCTAGAATAAGTTTTAAGACTGTGTAGAAAAAAAGTATTGTACAAGCTGACATTTTAATAAAAAAAGCTAAGGAAAATGTATTTTGTCTAAAGGGATTTTAGCAGCTTTTTATGGAACTGATATCTTAAAACAGATAGCAAAGTTGAAGAAAATGAAGTGATTAATTTAGAGCAGTTTACAACATTGTAAAATGATCCACTAAAACATCAAGTATCTTATAATAGTCTAAAATAACAACCCAAATAGACAGCTGCAGCATTTTTATATTTGTTTAATCCTAGAGAAATATACATTATAAAATACTTCTTGTACTGTATTGTAAGTATGTGACTGTAGTATTTTTAAATGTAAATTATTGTTAAATATATTACATTTTGTAATGTATTATATTTTAGATAAAATAACACATTTTGGTAAAATAAATTTTCAGAAATTCTACACAATAGAGCTAGCTATGTAAAAATAAAGGGTGCTTTATAAAAGCCTTTTGTTGGACATATATACCCTAACTTTAAAGTATCAGTGAGGGCTTGTTTTAAAAATCTTAGTATTTTAATGTGCATGATCTAGGTACAGTACACTTTAATATTACTTTTTAACTACTTTATAAAAATATTGTATATATAAAACAATCTACCATCTTGAAGTGAAGGTTTAGTAAAGTTAGGTAAAGGTTAAGTAAAATAGTCACTACCATCAGTGTTTTTAGAAAAAAAAAAAACAATCTGACTGCATTTGATTGAGTAATAAAAAGAAGCACAGCTTTACATTGATCAGTGGATATTTTTGTTCTTTTATTAGGTAATCAACCCTAGCAGCTCTAAAAATATAAGTTTGTAAATAAATAAATATGGCTTACGTTATTTACATGTATATACAATTTTTACATACCTTTGACTGCATTAAATATTACAATGTATAGATAGTTCAGAAAGACTTTCTGATACAAATAATGTACTGCTTCAATTCTTAAGCATCAGTTTATGGTATAATTGCAGATGGGAAAGAATAAATTTTTTTTTTTTTTTTAGATGATTAAAAAAAATCTAAGTATAAGGCACTGCGACCTAAGCTAAGATTTATTAACTCATAACAGAATCTAGTTATAGAAGTTCATTGACTATGGTAACCAGCTTACATGTGACTTGGGGCCTTGCTAGGACCCTCTTAGTGGAGTCCTATGGTGAATAGAGTATTATAATGTAGATATTTGAGATATATATATAATGAATAGAGTAATAGTAATGAAGGGTATTAATTCAACGAGATGCCATAGAATCAAACAGTCAATCTAATGTGGGGTTTAGTAACAGTAACAGCCTTTGTTTGGACCTAAACACTATACACCATACATTAAATAAGCCCTCTGATTTTCTAAGTAAACTTTCAGTACTTTAATAGGTTTTCCAGGAATTATGCCTATAGATGCACCCTATACTGAAGTACAAACTTCCTAATTCCTGAACATGGGCAGAAGGGTAATTCAGCTTTATGCATACTGATAATATGTCTTAGAGCCTCCACTTTGCACTTGACTGGGACCATACTGTAGAATATTTTTTAAAGATTCAATAGGAAGATGTATTATTAAAATCTTCCCTTGACATTTATTTTGCTTCCTACCACCTAATATTATTTGGAGTGTAGGGGCAATTGGCCTGATTTATTAAAGCTCTCCAAGACTGGAGGGGATATACTTTCATCAGTGAAGCTGGGTGATCGAGCAAACCTGAAATGAATCTGGACCAGGATTCAAAACATTTGCTAGCAGATAGCAAATGAATTCATTCCTGTTTTTTTGGATCACCCAGGTACACTGATGAAAGTGTATCCTCTCCAGTCTTGGCTTTAATAAGTCTGGCCCATTGTGTTAATGAGTTAATTGAGTTGCATTAATTTTGCAGTGAAAGCTTGGGTTTAACAATGCATGCTAGTCTGGTTAAGTAGAAGTATAAAGATAATTTGTCACTGTCAGATATCTTTGAATTATTCCATATCTGCTGGTGTTTTGCTTTTTATTTTATCATATATTTAAAAGTTGAGTACTCCAAAAAGACTACTGAGGCAAACCAGTCATATGAGCTGTTAGGTATCACCATAGGAAGAGGGCCACAAGCGTGTGGTCCTCCAAAATGAGTGATACCTACCTGTATGCCCTTCAGTATTGTGCCATTGTTTAATTATCTCATTCAATAGGAAACATTGCTGTGATAACACTGTGATAACAAGTAAAATGAACGTATGCATTAAGGATTCATCCCTTTGAAATGCAACATAAGATTAATCTACTGTCATCATTAACATAAAGGTAATTATGTTTTAGGATGCTTCTCCTTTAATTAATATTATGCCAATGGGTACATTATGATAACATCAATAATTAATATAATAATTAAAAATGATTCTTAGGAATGAAGATTTCTGAACACAAACATAAATTGTTAGAACATATTTAATATAGGAGCATTTTCATTGCATCATAAAAAATATAGTTGTAATATCTGCATTAACAATTCTAAACTTTGGATTTAGAGGTTAGCACATCAGTCAAGATTTTAAGGAACCACAATCAGGTCAGTTAGACCTCCCCTAGACTATTTTTGTCAGTTATAGCTACATCTGGTCAAACGTGTCACTTTGAATGTACATTTAACTGTAGATACTGCACATTTTACCTCTGAAATTAGAGGTTAGCACATCAGTCAAGATTTTGCAGAACCACAATGAGATCAGTTAGACCTCCCCCAGACTATTTTTGTCTGTTCGTTATAGCTTCAGCTGGTCAAAAGTCCCATTGTGAGTGTACATTTTGCTGCTTTAAAGACAGATGGTACAGGCAGCTTTTACTTTGTAATATAAGTGAGACTTGTAGATAACATTTGTTTTAAAAGGGCTCTGTTGTGTTTCACACTGGTTTAACAGAGACTTTACTATAACCTGTCGAGATATACTTCCTCCTTGCACTTTAAAGCCTTTTTCCATAAAATCAATTATTTGCATGCACTGAATTGATGATTATAAATAAGTCTAGAACAGCTACATGCAGTTGGGAATATATAGCTTTATAATATTACCTTGTATCTGTGCTATACACCTGTGATTTAAACAGTATGGGGGTATACAGGAATGATTTTTCCACTATTCACTTGATAGAGTGTAAATGAGGAATAAAACCCTTGTTTTTAAAATTTGATATATATTAAAAAAGTAGATAAATTATTACATGTGATACATGTATTAGTGATTCATGTGGCCATATTATTATGTTTAAGGTTAATGAAAACAAGTTCAGTTTCATACAACTATATCCAATTTATAAGAATGAACTAGATCTATGTGCCCAGAAATATTTAGATTTCTGTAAAATTGTATCTACTATGTGACTTTTATTTTTCATGCCATTACAATTGGAAACTCCTTCCATCAGGTGTTTAGTAGCGTAGTAGCTGCTATACTTTGTGATTCCCAATTGTCTGAGGTTGCCCATTCAACATTGACTTTACCTAATTTCCCTAAACTGTTTAATATTCTTTGTGCTTTGGGGCATTTTGTTTTCATAATTGATTTAGTGTATTGTATTGTCATTTTTTTTAACAACATACATTTTCTCTACAATCTTCTGTGCAGCAGAATCAGAGTGTTTCCTATGTTTAATCACTGAGATGATACACTAGTAATTAGTTCAGTGTGAAATTTCTGTATGGTGATTCATTATTAAAAGCCGTCACAGGCATCCAGTGCTTGTGTGCAATGTTGCCCTAACTTTTTCTAAGTTTTAATTTGGATTCCATCCATTAACTTTGCAAGATTACATTATTTTAACAAACCAGTTTATAAATATTGATGTAGTTATGGAAATAGGAGGAACTGTCTCTATGTAAGAGTTTTTTAATCATTTTTTGAACATTCATTGCAAGTATTTTAACAATCACTTCTAGAGGTTTCCATGATTAGCTATTATGCTAAAACAGCTGGGATCCCTATGCATTAATTAATGTATCTTACTTTTTTCTGTTTATCTACGAGGCATATCTCTTCATCTAATTTTCAATGGCTGACTGGCGTTAGTAGAGGTGTGCAAAATAGCTTTTATCTAATGTTTAAAAAGCCTTTGGGAATTATTCACATATAACATTCCTAATTTTTTTCTTCAATAATTAGATTTTTATAAAAACACAGAACATGTCCCTACTGCTTTTTCTATTCTCTTTATATTAAAATGATCATCATATTTATCTTTTATGAGATTCTCCTTTTGGTGTTTAAACTTAGTTATGAACAAGTCCCTTCAAGTATTCAAATAAATCAGGGATGCAACAGAGGACCACAAATAACCCAATTTTTTTTATAATTTTAAGAAGGAATGGTAGGGTCACACAAAACATTTCTTGTCTGTGATTTAATATACAGTATTTATTATTATTTTTATTATTATTAATAATAATAATAATAAACAGGATTTATTTAGCGCCAATGCAGCACTGTACATTAAATAGGGGTTGCAAATGACAGACTAATACAGACAGGTGATACAGGAGGAGAGGACCCTGCCCCGAAGAGCTTACAATCTAGTAGGTGGGGAATTTACACACAATAGGAGGGGAGATATGTAGTGCTGGGAAGTAGTGGTGGTTTCAAAAGACAGAAGAAGATGGGTAGGCAAGTTTGAAAAAATGGGTTTTGAGTGTTCTTTTATGAGTAATGAGCAGAAAGTAGGAGCAAGCCAAATAGGATGAGGAAGACCATTCCAGAGAGTTGGAGCAGCTCTAGAGAAGTCCTGTATCTGTGCATGTGATGTGGTTATGAGTGAGGAAGTCAGTAGTAGGTCATTGGAAGAGGGGAGAGAGCGGCTATAGGGGTATTTTTTTACCAGGTCATAAATGTAAGTGGGACAATAACTGTGTAGAGATTTGAAGGCAAAACACAGGAACTTTGCCTTTGATAGTTAAATTAGGAGATTTATTTTATTAACAAATTAGAAGGATTAGATTATTTTTCTGTTACATGCACTTATAAATTATAAAATATTACCATCTATGTGGACAAATATGCAAAGTATGATTGACTATTGATAATGGCACAAAAATAAAGAAGTCAACGAGTAGGCAAGAGTCTGCACAATTATTTTTATCTTAAAAATAATACACTACTTTAAAGACAAGTTCACAAGTCGTTTTTTGTACCGTGGACATTTTTATTGGAATCGTGACATGCAAATTCAACAGAGGTTTGCAGCTTCACACCAGAGCCAAAGCCAATAGGAAATTCTTTAATCCTGTATTTTCTAGGAGAAGGTCTTCTCATCTGACAAAACTAGTCCAGGTTTAGGAGTATTATGCCAGTTTGGTATGTATCTGAAGTTGTCATTTATAAAAAGAGCTGTAACCCTTGCAGTTCTAATTCACACTTTGACATCTAAGATTCTAACAATGCATATCTACTGTATAGTGCAGTGCTATTGCAGTTCTTCTGCAGGACTTCTGTCTAGTCATAGCTAGGGTTTATCAGACTGTAACACCTATGCTCCCTGATGATTGCACAGTTGTTCTTTTGACTGTACAGAGGGCATGTCAAACTGCTACAGATTTTTAAATATGTGGTACAATATCCGGTCACCAACTTGCAAAACTGGACCCACCAAGTTTGCAAATTTTATGACGTTAAACCTAAGCCAAACCCAAGACCTTTTACAGATTTTGCTGCTTTATGGATAACTGGTACTCATTAGTTCACCACTTGTGATGGATTATGCATGGTTTAGGTAGATTTAAAATTTAAGTGGGCAAAGAGATAAGTAGAAGGATATTGGGAATTAATATAGGCATTTTTGGTGGTAAATAGCAAAATAAACTTTTTCAGGACCCTTGGGTAATAGGGGATTTACTGCATGGTATTAGGGCATGTAATAAACCTTTGCTGTTTACAAAGTAACATGATAATAACCTCTCGTTTTTTTATACTTATGTTAGAGCTGATCTGATATTTACCTTAGGAAGGCATTTGATGTTCATTTTGGCCTACCCCACAATAAGCTGAATAGCTGTCCTATTTAGAATGATTGATAAAATATACTGAGCATGAATAACCCCAGTAGTGACCACACAGCCTAAGAATTTTGTGTTAACTTATATAGATGATGAAAAACAAAGACTTGCACAAAACGGTTTTCAACTGCTCCCATTCAGTTGATTGGGAGGTTGGGACTGCGGTCTGTAGCAGAATGCAGCAGTCAACTGCAAGTCTTAAATTACCGTCATTGTTAATGAACTCACTGCTTTTGTTTCTCCATTAATTATAATTTTGCTGATACCTTTTTAAGCCCTCGTACCAGTGGTATTGTGTAAAAGCATGCAGTGAGAAACTCTTTTTTTTTTTTTTAAGTAGTGTGACTTAAAATAAAAAAATGAAAGCGCTTAGAGGTCTATCAACAATTTTGACAAAACCTGTTGCATAAATATATAATACACATCTTACAAGATTTTAGATAGTGCTATCACATGTTAATTATAATCTGATTATCTCTGCAGCTGTAATTTACATATTTTACATCTCTGTAAAATCATTTAGGTAGTATGCAATGTTCAAATAATTACATAAAGCATATCTGATGTGATGATTGTTAAATCATACCTAATAAAAATCAAATACTATGTCTCAGGTCATAGAAACAGAAGGCAAAATATTTTAATCATCAAGTTTTAAATGATGCCCCTTGATTATTTTATAGTACCGTACAGTGGGAAATGCTTTGTAAAGAAACCCTAAATCATAGAAAAAAAATGAATATGGGATATTTAGCTGCAATGTCTGCTGACATGGAAAAAAAATTTGTTATATGAATTCCATTGATAAAAACTGGCAGCATTATACGAATAGCCCTATTTATTAATTATTAAGATGTTATGTAAACAGATGACCCTCGGGAAAAGGTCACTGTACTGCAACCTATGATCACTATTAACAAAGGCAAAGACCCTTAAACTTTAAATGCTAATAGTGCTGCCTTCCACTATTTTATTTGTAATTTAGGTATTACCATAATCGCTTCTTGCTTTCATTATTAATAAATACAATTACAAGCAGTGTAATACCATTTTTTCTGCTATCATTGTCTTTTACATTTTCTGCTATTCACAGTCACTGTGCTGTCTGACAAGCGAAAAGAATTCTATTCTGGCATCCTCCCATCATTCTAAAGCTAGGTACACACCTGCAATAATTGTCGTTAGAAAACAAACGACTAACGATTATGCACTAATATTTTGAACGATCGTATTGTGCACAATTCTGTACATGCTGTAACGATACGATTGTTCAAATGTAATCCACCAATGTGTACACACTAGATACAATTGTTTGAACGATGCAGAAAGTGACATGTAAAGGAGAAAGTGTACTGCAGAATAAAACCACGTTCACTGAATGACCAGACACACAATAGATTGCCAACAATCGTTGCCTAATCAGATCGGCCGGGACGGTTGCTCGTTATCCTCGTTCATTGGCGTTGTTGTGCACTTTTTTGTTAACGATTATTGGACGAACGGTTGTTAGTTGTTTGTTTACAACCATAATTATTGCACGTGTGTACTCAGCTTTACACCAAGGGTATAGTAAATATGTTGGTACTCAATGCAAAGTGGCATAAATTACATTTCAGTCCAAGAAGGTGGTAAGTCCTTTTGGTAAGGAACGATTTTCTCATACAAATCGGCTGCCTGAGAAATCTGTTTAGTTATACAGTTCTGTATTTGCAGAATCTGCTTAAATGGTAATTACTTAGTGTAATGGCCCCCTATAAGAAGAATGGGCACATTCATTTAGAATGTTTCTTTAGTGGATGGAAGTGTTGATTTTGTGGATCCTAAATAAAAGTGTAATATGCCATTTCACTTTTAGGATATACTCCTGTTGTAAAATATACCAATGGATTAATCTCTATGGACCCACTACAGGTACACTTAAACTATTGTTTACTTGTATAGTAGGTAAGTACTTTCATACATAAAGAACCTAGTGGAGCTCTTTTGAAATGTAGGCTAAGCTTCATAATTGTTGTTATATATTGGTTTTACTGTATAATAATATTAAGTCTTATCATGGTTTGAAGAAATTCAACCAATTGTTTTAGGGCAGAGCTGAAGGCTGAGCTGGGGAACGAACAAGGGCATAATTGGGGAGGGGAATTTGGGCCCACTTCTTGGAAGACCTGAGGTGTCGGGTAGTGAAAATGAGAAACTTAGTTGAAGGTTCAATTTTTTGTCTTGCTGCTTTTTCTAGGTAAAGATTTTCTCTCAAACTAATACAAGAATAGAAGTAATCAAAAATATTAAATACATTTGCTTTCATCTACATTATCCTATTATCTGTAACAAATGGGTGCCATTTATTTCTTTTTTGTACTCTACAAGAATGGGCCTGTTATGTGTAATAAACAAATCTATCCAATCATATCACCATTATTTTGAGCAAACCATGAAAAAAAAACCTTAAAGAGTAAATGTGGACATTTCCTTCCTCAGTTTGTTTCAAATGACTCATTTTAAACTGATAACAGGATGCAGCTGCTTGTCCATCCTTATTTATTCAAGAAATTATTGCATTGACTGTATTTGGCATTATAAAAACTGATAGCTCTTGTGACAGTATTTTAATCAAAATGAAATCAGATAGTGAAAGCCATACTTAGTTACTGTGTAAAGAAAAAAGATGACTATAAGACATCATTAAGTGATCCAACATTAGGAAATATTGAAGTATATTACTTTATTTTAGTTATTAGCTAGTTTTAAGAACATGATTATGTTATACACATATAAATGTATAAAAAATGTATTTCCTATGATTTTACAATAACCAGAATAAATGAAAGATAAAATGTCTTAACTGTAGAAAAAAAAGTGCTTGCAGAATTGTTATTCCTTTTTTTTTATCCATAACAACAATAATTGCTCTAAATAGAAATGTGGAAAGGAGTGTTATGAAATTTTCATAGCATGTCAAATTATAACACCAGGTTTGCCAGAGTATCAGTGGTGTAGCTAGTTAAAGAAATAGTACAAAAAAGTTCATGGGGGCCACTAATTTAGTGAAACAGAGACAGGATTTATTTATCTTAGAGTGTAAAGACATTCAATTTGTATACGTTGAAAACAATCACAGCCTGAACAGAGAAGCCTGTCCCATCCCACCAGCTGTAAAGTGTGGCCGTGCTAACTTTAACCTCCCTGGTGTTATGAATACTAAGTATTTTTAAATGTAAAAGCCGTACATTTAAAAATACTTAGTATTTCAAATTTCCCACCTGATCTTGCCTACCAGCCCAACAGTCCCACCCTCCAGCCACACACTTGCTAACAGATGCCTGGCACCTGCTTCCCCTGGCCTCTCGTCCCCAACACTCATATGCCGGGGACACAGATGCCGGCTGAGCATCGCCAGGTTACGCAGATGCCTGGCTGGCATTGCCAGGGGAAGAATGCCGGAGAACACCAGAGGCATTGCTGGAGGACACCGCTGGAACATGGGAGCCAGGTAGGACTTTAAACACTCTGGCAATTCCACCCCATGTGGCACGTGGGTTACCACATTTGGTATGGCAAATAACCCCGAGCCACACTCTGGATTACCGCCAGGGAGGTTAAAGAAGCAGTGAGAACTCCAGCATGCCTCCAGCTGAGTTTTCCTATCAGTGGGAGGCATGAGCTTTTCTGATTCAGTTGGATTTTAAGCTCTGCGAGTGGTAGCATATTCCCATTGATTTGTGACAAAAATCCTCCATGAATTTTATTCTTCCTCTAAGATTTGTACAAGAAAAGGCTAGGTCCACTTAGTGCAACAGACCTGCCCCCCACCTAAAATAGCTACATTAAAGTGAGGCAAAAACATGCTCCTGAACTGTGTTGGAATGCCTTTGCAAGATTTAGATTTGGAGTCCTCTTGATCCTGCGGGGATGATCATACCATCACCCTTTCCTAAGAACTGTAGCACACACAAGAGGTAAGTTAAGTATATTCCCTAGCTTTTGTTCTGCAACTGTTTTTTCCATTAATGTAGTGATTTTAGATGAAGGTACTTTTTATAGCACCCTGCTGCTTTAAGGACTCGTAAATGTAAGCTAAACAAGTTTTGTGGGTTAATAAATTCAGTAGGGGTCGCATTTACTTTTAGTAGTTTAGCATATTCTGTGTAATTCATGGGTATCAGTAATTAAAGTGAAGCTTGAATGAAAAGTACAAAGCATCCCATAAATAAAAAAACTCAAATAGGAAGTATACAAGCATGTTGTTTGCATATTTATCCTCTCATTGTAAGCCTCTATGTGGCATGATGTGGACACATTAGGCTAGCTAGGTTAGTCAAAATGTACATTCAGTTTATCCTAATCTGGGTTTTCTGGATCTTGTTTGACACGCTGGGACTGCATGAATTACACGGCATGGCAAGCCTAATAGTGTAAAAGTATGCTAGGAAGAAAGACAAGAACCTTGGCAGTAATACTCTCCTGCTGCATTGTATTTTCATACAAAAATTTGGCAGGCATGTGCATTTTACATCTGTGACTTTTCACATCGTACTTACTGTAGTATAAAAATATCAAATTTGAATGTTTTCTATAAACTGAAACAAGAATTATTAGACAAATTGGGGTTAAAGATAACTTTGATTGCTTTTCACAGCCACCTTTCCATTGAACATGTCATAGCTTTAAATGTTACCTATTTACATTATTTTTGTATGTATTTTAATAGTAGCTAAGCTATTTAATATATCTAAGATTTGGCATTACTATAACATTACTTTTCTAATAAAATATGTGGTTTTGTATAGTTGGATCCCAAAATGCTAGGACTCCTATTACACTAAGGAGTCAGTTTGAAAAAAAAGCTTTTACATAGAATAACACATCTTTTACCCAATATTCACCCTTTTGGATTTAACCCATTTGCAGCCAATGATGATAAAATGTAAACATGCTCTGAATGGCTGAAAAGCTGCAAGATCACTCTTACTGGATTTCACCCAGTCGCCATGCAGGAACACCCCCTACTGAGGTTTTCCCTGCTCCTCTTGGACGCCTGGGATAATAAACAGTATACTTAGCATTGTGAGTTGGAGTGGACTCCCTCTATTTTGCAAGTAATAAAATAATATTAAAAATAATAAAAAGTAAAAATAATAATTATTTTTTCCCCTTTCGTAAACAGTTTCACAGCCTTATATTTTGTATCTGTACAACCTCATCATCTATTTATCTATCTTTCACTATGAAAAGGTAACTTTTCGTACCTTGCTTATAAGCACTGTTGAAAGGGTTTACAGGTTTAAAAGGGATTTCATTTTTATACATAGACAGGTGGACACTGGTCAATGGATCAGCTACAAAAAAAAATTAAAATACTACTATTGATTGGGCCTTATTTATTAAAGCTCTCCAAGACTGAAGAAGATACACATTTTTCAGTGAACCTGGGTGATCCAGCAAACTTGGAATGAATCTGATTCACAATTGAAAACATCTGCTAAGAAATAGCAAATAACAAAAACAAAATCATTCCAGGTTTGCTTGATCACCCACATCCACTAATGAAAGTGTATCTCCTCCAGTTTTGGAGAGCTTTAATAAATCAGGTCCACTTAATTTACATAAAGACCATCCTAGGTAATGCCCAAAGATGATGCTAACACTAATGACTGACAGGTGAGAAAGCAACAAGCAGAATTAGGAAGATTGTTGTGTGTAAGTAACAGTATACAGGGAAACTGTACCAATAGCTTTTAGCACAGGTAAAAGACTATTTAAAATAATAAAAAAAAAGTTAATGACTTATGTGACACATAGTAATGGATTCAAATTAGGTCAAATAAGTTTTTTTTTTATTGCTGCAAATAGTAGCAAATTGAGGTGAGGGTGGGGGGAAAGAATCCGTAGCTGGAAAAGAGCCTTATTAACAAATAGGCATTTCTACTTTCTATATTCATGTCCAGCAAGATACCACAAAAGATAAAGTTTAGTAGTTCCTTTAAGTAATTACTAGCTCTATGATGTTTTACCATAATCTATTTATATGTATCTTTATATTATATTTTTTAAAACATTATTTGGTTTTGTGAAAGTAACTGCAACAATATTTTACGTAGTGAAATATGTTTTATATTAGAAATGCTTGTTTTGAGCACAACTGGGGCTATTGATTTGTTATAAATCCCCTTTTAGCCTTCTATCTATAAATAATTTATTAATGGTTGGTCATTCTGCCATTCCTCTATATTTTAAAGTGACTTTAGTCAACTGTGAAGTGAATTAAAAGGGAGTTGTTCATCTGAGACAAATTGTTACCACATTTGCCTTTGAATGAACTACACATTGAAAGGAAATGAAGAGTGTATGTCTTGTTAAAGAGGCTCGAAAATAGGGGCAAACTGATGGATTACTAACAACATTTTCGTGGATGAACAACGACTCGGAATGGGAAAATCCTGTTGGTTGGGAAACAACCGGTAAAAATTTCTCTCTGAAAATAATGGTTTCTTGTAGATAGTTAAAATATTAATGAGCAGTAAAAGAGAGCATCTATTTCCTAAAAGCATTATTAGTATAAAACTTTTTTGTTCTGTACCTTGGCTTTAGTTTGTAAAACTATGTAACTATTATGCTATGTGTTGGTTAGCAACTCAGTTTTGAGAAAAAGAAAACAATAGATTATATATATCACAATATGGAACAAATTACATTTTTTTAGGAAAGAAGAAGAGTAAGAAGAAAGAATAATCAAGGATACCTAGTAACTGCTTATCAAAGTCACAAACCAAGTAACGCCGCACAAAATTAAAATGCCTAAAAAAAGCACTTCCTTTCTTTAATAATTTTCAATAATTTTGTTGGTGTATCCCTGGCAATCAGATAACTAATATATATATGCATAGGTATAAGAATTTGATGACAAATATCAGAGAGCCTAGCAAGTGCATAATTACAGGCATGCACTCCTATTTAATGTTCAGCGATGCATAACATGTTTGCGCTTTATAAATACAGTAGCCTCTCGATTATCTGGCTCGCAACTATCCTGCCTCCGTACTAGCCGGCCTAGCTTACAAAAAAAAATCTCCGTAATCAAATGCTAGGGGGGGTTGGGGGCGGGAGGGCAGTGGAAGATATGCAGAGAGTTCATGGGATTTTATTTTTTTCTCATTTAAGTAAATGTTTTAAAATGGCACACATTATTTTATTAGCAAATATTTTGTATTTTTGGTAAGCATATATCAGTTATTAGTTTACAGTTTTGATCCTAAAGAGACTGCCTGCCCTGAAAAGGTAAATGGACAGTGTCTCTTTAAAGCTTCCAACCCATATCTACTTTTCTCCCCTGCCTCTCCAGTACTCTCAATCTACTATCTTTACTGTCTCTTTAGGTTGTTCATAGCACATATGGAATACATATTGACCTATTACTCTGCATGTGGAGAATTAGAAA
>NC_092859.1:94322914-94378860 GCF_032062135.1 Pyxicephalus adspersus
TTTATCATTGTGAATAAGTGTTGCATTAATAATTTCAAAACTGTTTCTACTTATTTCTTTTGTGTTTGTTTAAAGAACAGTCATAATATTTATTAATGTGCATAAATAAAGTTTTCAGTACTTTTGTAAGGCTTCTTTTATATCCATCAGTTTTTGAAATGAACATTTCTTTACAGCATCTCATGATTGTAAATGCTTTACATTTAGAGGTTGAGTTTAAAAAGAAATAGACACTAATAACTTAGCAGATGGATTATTTTGTAAACATTCACAGAATTTACAGGAAACCAATGATGTCCTAAAAATAGGTATACAAGTGATTACAGATTCTTTCCGTTTACAAAGTTTACAAACAATATATAAAATGTACAATAAAAATATATTTTAATATTCTTTTTTTTGAACAATGCCTTGGTGGTTTTGCTAGTGTGTTTCACATTCTAATTGAACCCAATCAAGACTTCATAGCTGGCTTGACCACAAGCTCCCCAGACCCTGAAGCAGCAAAGCAACCCAGAACCTTTTCTATCACAGTAGATATTGGGTTTCCTCTTAAAATACTGTGTTCAGTTTATGTTAAATATGTCTACTTTTTCCGTGGACAAATATCAGTCTACATGACATGGTTTCAGAAGGCCTGATATTTTCCTTTATATTTCATAACAAACTGTTGTCTTGTCTTATTGTTCTTTTTGAGCAGCAAATGTTTTTTGCTGCCACACTTTGCTGCCCATGCGGTTTTAATTGGTACAATCTCCTTCTAATCTGGAAACTTCTATAGGCTGGTACTAAGTTGTTAGTCAATTAACATTTGGGTCACTTTTTGTTAATTTGTTCTATTGGGATATTTTATTTTCTATTTTAGGAGTTTTGCAATTAACTCTAAACCTAAGGGAGTTTTTAAAAGCGTATTTTCTATACTTTACCTTTGATTTACAAATAATGCATGTTTTTTTTACAATTGTTTTCATTTAAAACATGTTCCCATGGGTTTTCCTGAAACACCCAGCAATTTGGTGAAAATACTGGAAAAAAGTGGAAGTGGAACTAAAGTGAAAATAAAAAAGCACACTTACCTTTAATCCCGAAAAAAAAATATTGAATTGATTGCATATTTTTAGAAAATCCATTTACACCTAATATACTTCCATTAAACCAATGCCAAAGCATAGTTAACTGTAGTGCATTTTTTATACAGAATTTAGTTTTTTCTGAAGCGATCAAAAACATAAACAACTGAGTAGTTTACAAGATTAGTATTTCTTTAAAATAAAGCGTTCTATACAAAAAAACACACTAATACTACAAGGTAATGTGCATTGCAGTGACCAATATTCACCAACACAATGGGCCTGATTTATCAAAGCTCTCTAGGACTGGAGAAGATAAACTATCATGGGGGAATCTGGGTGATCCAGGAAACCTGGAATGGCTCTAGGCCTGGTTCAAAAACATTTGCCAAATAACAGCAAATCATTTTAAGAAATCCATTCCAAGTTTGTTGAATCACTTAGAATCACCCATGATAGTGATCTTAATTGCTAACATCACTTTTCTCTCCTGCCACTTCTTCTGCTTACACTTTTTTATTTTGGGAGTATAGTTCTGACTTAAATCTGATTTCCACTTAGCATTTAAGGTTGATTTCTGTTGGCATTCTAACTGGTAACAATATAAAACCTGGTACCATAACATACATAACTAGTAGCATACGAAAACAAAAACAAAAAATGCTTCTGAAATTGTTTTCTAGTTTACATCCAAACTTCCATTAGCCATACATATGTGGAAGAATAGGAATATAGAATCTGTTTGGGGGCACTCCTTTTCAGCTTATCATAGTATTCAACGACATAGGGGGACACAGAGATCTTTGTCTTTGTAGCTTTATAAACTTTTACAAAACTCTGGTATTTGAAGCTATTAGCTATATATTCGCTGAATTTCCTGACTGTAGTTTCAGCTGAAAGTAAAAGGATATATATGCAAGGTAAAGAATATTGCCTCTTAGACAGTTGTTACAGGAATAACTGCCCTCATTGGAAGATTTTCAGTCTATTCTTGGTCTGGTAGCCACGCAAAACTTTGGATTTACCCACATTTTCATCTCTGAAGGCAATATTGTTCAGTACATTTAGGAATTAATCTTCCTAACGGGATTCGGACCACAAGTAAAACTAAAAAGTGTTACTGATCCCTCACTCACTCCTTCCAAATATAAAAAAAAAAGTTTTACTTTTAGTTGTGTGTTTAGGGCCCTAATATCTACCAATGTGTAAACTAAAGGCGATTACATAATCACATAATTTGTAGAAAGCGAGAGGTTCCATCGTGGGCTTGTGGAATATTATTATCATTATTTTGTTTTAATAAATAGTCACAATAGTCCATAATAATAGTGTCCACAAAACACAAAACCAGTGCTGTGTTGTGACTCCCCTGAAAACTGGCTTGATTTGTAAAGAGACAGATTAAAAATGTGCTTTGTCTTCCATACAGTCTATCCATAACCACAAATCTTAGTGAATATGTTTTTGATGTGTTAGTGTTTCATCTGTTGTTTTTTTTTAATTATATTTATTACAGGTTTGATGGGGTTTGATGAGAAATAATGTTTGATAATACTGGTTGAGAAGATGTGAGTTGTGTACTACCATGACAGCAATCTGTCATGCTAAGAATATAAATAGGGAAAAACTAAAACAAAGCACTTTTGTTAAACTGATGATGACAGCCACAGAATAGGATGACCACACAGTCATACATAAGAATGCTACCAAAAGACCAAGCAGACAGTCGCAAGTTTGTTTGCTGCTAGACTCCTAGGGAGCTGAACACAAAATCCAATAAATAATTAGCTCTCTTGTGACAGGCTTCTGAATTACTGTGATACATTAATTGGACAAAATTAGCATGAATTAAGGCAAATAAGTATAACATGTAATTTATTACTTACTAAGCATGGTGCTGCAGTGGAAGTCTCAGATTTCCCTTAAGATTGCTTTAACAGCTATAATGCATTTCTTAATTTACTCTGTGGAAAATCAATTTTTTCAGAGTTCATTAACCACCAATATGTTACAATGCAAATCCCTGGGGCATAGAGCTACAATATATTATGCAAATCCATGCCAATGTGGTACCAATATGTAAACAGCAATGAAAACACTGTCAGCCTGTTTCTGATGACAGCACATGGTAGCTGAATGTAATGCATGATCCATGAATCTGCACTTTTTCAAAACACACTTAGGAGCATATTTATAAAGCAATGAATGTGGCTTTCAAAAAACATTCATTGATGGTGAATCAGTCATTGTCATTTAAAATGCACGCATCATGAAGATTCACCCGCAGTGAAGGTTTTGGTGAATGTCAGATTCACTGCTTTGTAAATATACCTTTTAAGGTTTACTATTATTGTTATTGAACACTAATTTGTTTCCATACATGGATATACCTACTATTAGCTTTAGATGCCTATAACAATAAAATTATTGCTGTGTCAAATGTTATCAGCCTAATTTGGTTTACTCACTCTATGAGATGTAAATTTGTATTACCTTTTGAATCAATATTTATTTTCAAAGCATTTTTTGGACAATTTATGCTAATCTAAACTGTCTGCATGCATTACAACCTGCTTCAGATTTACCAAAAACTAAAGCCTTATACAGATATCCAATGGATGGATTGTCACTGGAAAAAAAACTTCATGATAGTTTCCAGTCACAGATGAATTCGTGAGAGCTGTACATACAGCGCCATTCTGCTCTGGTATGGAGGAAGGAGGGGAAGCAAGGGGACTACACCCCCCACCGTGCTCTCCTTTAAAGGGGTAGAACGTGGTTGTTCCCAATTAGTTCTTCATGAGGGATCGATGAAGGACATAAGAGGACTGCTGTACGCATGTCAGATTTAGTCACCTATGACAAAAAAGTTGTGCTTGTCTCAGGCGGCTATTATCAGACATGTGTACATAACTTTAGCCTACCTGACATGATATTGATTGCTTCTTATAGAGTGTATTTTTACTTTCAATTGTTTTAACACTTATTGGTCACAAAGATTCACACAATTTCACAAAATGTTATTATAAATTAAATTAAAATGTGTTCATATATAAAAAAAAATTGATAAACTGTGTAAACATGTAAATCTTGGGAAAGGAATATGAAACATATTGCTTAATGTTACATCATATTGAATAAATAGCCAATACAAAATTGGAATTTACACTTTGAGTGTTGGGTGCTAGGTTTTACACTCAGCCAGGATGTTATCTGCAAGGTGTTTTTCATCATGTTATAGAGGATTTCCTTCAGGTACTCTGGGTCTTCCCTCTCAAAAACATGCAACTAGGTTAATTGGCTCCCCAAGACCATTGTAAGTGTGTAAAAAATCTAGAACTGTGAAATTAATTGCCAGGTTATTTTATATTAAGATTTAATAAAAAAAAATACTGGAAACCAGAAGTGGTTGTTCAAAGACTGTACAATCTGCTGCATGCCTAAATGCAACTTCAGACTGGAATTGAATTGATATTACATACCTGCCAATGTGATTTCTTCCAATTGTTAGATAGTAATCTACTGCTTTTATTTCTATTTCCTTTACAAATAGGATCATATGTGATCATATGTGTTGGACTAATAATGAACTCCAAACACTTTTAATAAAATATATTATAAAAGTCAACAGTATGCAAATGTATGAGTGACATACTGTAATTTCTGGGCTGCACATAGTATGTGCAGAAAGCAGAGCTCAATAGAAGTCCAACAAGTCCTCCTAATACTGGCTGCCTGCAAAGAAGTTCAGGGGTGGATACCAGACCAGTCATGCAATGGGAGAGAGGAAGTATCCAGCCTCTATTACAGGCAAAGTACTGGAAGTGCTTTATGCTACATTACTGCGGAGATTTGGAGGGTACATACAAAGGACCTTAAGGTTCAAGCAGGAATAGGTGGCTTTTGTAGCTAGACAATAACAATGTTAGGCCAGGAGATCATCTCTAAAAGAGTCTACAAGGTTAAAAACTTTTGACCTCTTGTTGCTTTCTTTTCTTCTTTTAAAATTGTAAATCTGTCATGATTGTCCTTGCTAAGAAAAACAAATAACAATCTTAGTCAAAACTAATCATAATCACCTTTCCTTCACAATCTCTAATATCTCCCCAACATAGACAATGCAATAACAAAAAGTCACACAATATAAAAGGTCTGGGATAATTCAACATATTTTGGTTAGTTGTCATTTCAAGGATATACATATTTTAGCATATTAACAGATTGTGAATGGCTAAAACAGGTATATAACCCTGATGGTCTCTCCAAATCCTTAATAATCCTGCAATCTTTTTATTGCTTATAAACAGTATAAACAGAAGGTTGGGAATGTATTCTCAAAGTAAGTTGGTTCCCTCATATACAATCACAAATACCAGATGAGACTTTTGTAGACTAGGCTTTCAAAGATGTGAAATCAAAACACTTTTCATGATCATGTCTCTTACAGTCTCATTGATAAAATATATACAGTTTTATATTTATTATATATAAAGCCTACTAAAGGTTCATTACTGGTCATCTTTATTTCAGCAGAAATGATGGCAATATTGATATCTTCGCTTTCATAAAAGTGTAGATCAGCTGACATATTTGCCACTTTTTTTAAATTATGAACTTGTCATCACCACTGTTTGCCAGCAGTTTCACAACTACAGCAGCATTTAGGAAGGGCGGATTAGCATGACTGCCAATTTACAGATCACCAGATAGTGTTTATTACTTTGACAGTGGTGAACATTATAGGTCACAATTCAGATCAGTGCTATTTTCTCTCAAGCACCATGATAACCATTTTTTAAAATTAATGGACCATGTACACCACTTTTTGTAAATATTTGTATTCGTATCACAAATAGAAAATATATAAAAAGTGTTGCATAAAATAAATAAATTAACAAGATTGTTAATCCTGAGTCCACTCAGTGGGGTTTTCTAGGATTTCTAAACATACAATATCACTGGAGGATAGTCCATAAGACATCCAAAGGCAAATAGGCCTCAAAAAGATCCCTGGATCAACAATACAATTATTTACACCTTTGCCAACAAAACCCCTACTGTCTCTTTCTCCTTCTTTAATTAATAATTTTACACTGGTTATCAATTTTGCTAAGTGAACAGCCTGTTCTGTGACTTCACCAATGTTTGTTTCATCATTTCTTTTTATACGATGCTTAGATCATCTTGACTTCCAAACCACAGTCAAAGGAAAGAACTTTACCAAATTCAGAAGAATAAGTTGAATATAAATTTGGAACTTGACTATTTTTACTTTTTTTATATACAATTTTTTAATGCATTTTGTATGAATAGCATTGCCCTAGGAAGGCCAAAATCGTAGGGAATTATGATTGCTTTAAATATCAGCAGTTGTGGGTATCGGTTTTGAAAATTAATTTTTCATTTTCTAGAAAAAATGATAGGGGGGATTAGTGTATCACATCATGTTTGGTTTACCCCAATATTTCTGTGCAGATTTCTCCAATATACAGAGAATCACTTTAAATCCAGCCAATCTATTCAGACAGATAGATGCATATGAATCTCCACATATTAGACGTGTCTTCCTGGTTATTTTTTAGTAAACCAAAAATGTGCCATGTGTTGATTCATATGAATTGATTCACCCATGGCTATTTTTAGCAGCTAGTGAATGTATAAGGAATTTTCTTGTTAATAATGCCCAACAACATCTTCCAAATTAGGTAGTCATAAGCAAATGTATTGTGTTTTAAAAGCATAATATTTTCTGGAAGTATTAGTAATTTTTCATATATATCAATATTTGGATTTTTAATGTGACTTTCATTTAAATTATGAAATAAATGCAGTATATAGCCAGGAATTTATTTTATATATAGTTTTTCACATTACCTCTATTTAAAGTTTGTACATATAGAAGACCAACGATAATAAAAAACAATGCTGTAAATTTAATAAAATCAAGCATAGCTCCCAAGATTGATAACAGTAATATTTTTATTTTTATTTATCCACACTGCCTTATGGAAACAGGAAATCTGAGTTTTAGAATCACATTTTTAAAAAATATTACTGCTATTTTACCATAAATAATGTTTTCCTAATTATTTTAAATGTATAAGGTTTACTAAGGTGTCATCACACTCAGTTAAGAAAGAAAAAAATATATTGACATTACAAATGTAATTTCAAACAACCTGTCATCATTTAACATTTAAAATAAAAAATAATAAGTATACATTTTGTGCATTTACTAATAATGCATTTATTATATATGTGATAATACAAATTTAAAAAAACTAACCATTGTTGTAGCAGGGATTAATTGGTTTTAAGCAGAATAAAAAAAAAAAAGAGCAGGTACACTTTTTTAGTAGAAGAAACTTTAAGGCCTATTTATAAAGGGCAGAAGGGTATTTCTATCAGAAAATTACATTATTTATTAAAAATAACATACTTTTTCATTTTTCCCATTTATAAAAAAGGAAATAAGATTGTCAGATTGTCACAAATAAAAACACACATTTATATGTATTTAGGCATAATGATTTTAAAAAGACTCAGATATCATTCCACCCATCTATGTAAGCATCAGAGCAATTGATTAAAATAAATAATTTCAGTTTAAAATATGAGATGTACTAGAAATGAATTTCTTGTATTTGATGCAGATGAGTAATAATGCAAAATATGTATTTGCTTATCTCATATTTTCCAAATGAATTGTAGCAATGTTCTCATTCTTTTCAGCCTTTCCAACAGAAGAAATTCTTGAGAGCCACTCTGGAGAAAGTCATTTTGATGGATAAAATGCTGACTGAAGTTAACGGGAACCTTCTGAATTCTTGCAGTACTTTTTAGAAAACACAAAACCCACAGATCTTTCACCAAGATTAAGGGAGTTAAAAGCGTGAACGTATTTCTGTAGCTATCTTAGAGAGTGAATGACAGATACAATTTAATAATGTGAAAGAAAGTACTATACATTTATTTGTGAAGTGATGTGTTGTGGCAAATGGCAGACTGCACAAAAGGCTACTCTTCTCTGGTTTTTAGACCATTTTGATATGGAGTCGTGAGCCTGCAGGTGCGTTGTCAGAGTTGTTGAACCTGGACATCAAGACCCCATACAAAAAATAACAACAAAAAGAAATCACACATAATTTGCCTTAATTTACAGGGACACAATGAGCGAACACATTTGGGCTGCCCTAAGTGTTAATCATGGATTACATTAATAGTAATTTACAATGCATTAGAAAAGTCTTTCTTATGAAGAGTTGAACAAAGCATAGTCTTAATTGCAGCTTTTAAATGCAATAAAAATGTACCTGTATTGTAACTTTAAGAATTCTTCATTCTAATAGGGGAAAATGACATTTGACATGCCACCCGACATCATGATGACCTACTTAAGAAGCTTTTTTTTTATTTATTGCTTCACAGTGTTTAAAATAATTGATACATTTTCCAACCAAGTCTTTTATGTTAATTTCTGAGTTTTGTATAAGACCCAAAATTATAGCTGTTCTTGAAATCTAATGGAATCATGCTATTGCATGTGACTTTCAAAAAGTCATAATGAATGTGCTAAGATGTTTTGCCTGTGTTTTTTCTTCAGAATAACATACTTTTCTAGTCATTTCCTTATACAGAACAAAGGCACCTAATTTCTTGAAAGCCATTGTGTGAACTGAACATACAATAAATTCACTACATAGATTCTAATTCTTTTTAAAACGGAATATTTTCACAGTTGATGTTATTTTGTAAAAAGTAAACATGCAAATTTCCTATTGTCAGATGTATATTGACAGTATCAACTACAAAAGTCAGTAAAATATTGAGTTGTTCTATAGCTTGACTGTCTACTTTTTAAGCACTAGAATATACAAATTTGTGAAGAATAGGAACAGAACACATATATATATATATATATATATGTGTGTGTGTGTGTGTGTGTGTGTGTTAAGTGTGTTCATTGATGGGTATACTTCCATTCACTCAATGCAATAAGTGTGGGTTAAAAGAAAGTAGTTGAGCCTCTTGGAATAGCGTAGAAATTGCAGGGGGAAATGGAAAGTAACATAAGGAAGGGGAATTGTTAGGGTTATGGGGTAGTGGTATTAGGAGTGTGACTTTGGCATTCTAAGGTTGAGATTATTATAAAAGGTTTTTGGTCTTAGTAGGGCTCATGTGGGGGCCTTGGATTATGTGTTCATAAAAAGTATTGTGTGGTAGAACTGGGAATATGGGAGACCATTTTTATGTTCAACATTTCAATGTTCAATTGAATGTTCAATTCTCAACATTTAGAATAACTCCTTAGATCATTCTCCCATGGTGGGTATAAATGTTGTGTTCAAGTGTCTAGATATTATGACATGCAGGCAGACAATTTTTAAGAACATGAAATACTTGACTCCAAAATGTGAATATCTGATTTACTAGTACTTTTTTACTATAGGAGTAATACACTGTGAAAATATTTATTTCCTTTACCCAGTCATATCAAAAGCAAAAGCCTTACCTGTGTAGCATTTTAGATATTGAAATACAATACAACATACTTTAACGGTCAACTCCAAGCACTCCGCTAAATACACAAGTTCCCCTACCAAAAGACCAGTATTTCTGTCTGTCCATTTTTGAAATGTATATTGTCTGACCTTCAGCACAGTATGATAAGACAATACTCTCTGGCACAATTAGAGATTGTACAAAAAACACAGAAATGCCCCTTCTCTACTCCTAGTCAGCTGGCTAGATAATGAGAAAACAAAATAGTGATCATAAGGTCACTCCACTGCTCCTGCCTAATTCCATCATGTCCCATCACTTTCTTAATGAAGGCAAAGACGTGCTAAATTGCCCTGGAAATGTTAGTCCTTCAGCCTGCAGCTTTGGATGGAAGGGGTCATCTTGGAATCCACCTTACACTGCCTGATGTTTTGTCTTGTAAATTGCCCTATTCAAAAAAACTATATTGTATATTGAATAAAATTTGAACATTCTGATCTAATATACATATTATCCTACACTCTCTATTTTTTTTAAGTTTGACTGATAATGTTTTTATAGATTCACAGCATCTGATTTACATAGCTAAAATATTTATACTTTAGTTGAAGCATTAGCCGAAATTCTGCTTATGTTAATTGTAATCATTGTATTTGCTGGTATGTGTGCTTCTATTCACTTTTCTGTCATACACAAGTAAAATGACATAGTGGAAATGATCTTGATTCCATCAGGAACAGGAAGATTACTGGTAGAGTTGTTTGGAATACAATATACAAATAATAGAAATGAATATGCCAGCAAAACATCCAGCCTAAATGTACAGTATAACATGTTTTTTTCTCCTAAATAAAATAAAGATAAAATAGAAAATTAGGCAAATATGAGAAGGTCATTCACCCATCAAACCTTTCTTTTTATAATGTACCCTGGAGAGCATTTAATTGCTTCTCCAATGACCCCAGGGTCTACACAGAATGAGCTTGTTATCTTCACTTCTGAAGACTGTCCCTATTTTATTAGAACTTCTTGTATCTTAATTATAAAATACATAGACTAAATTGGAGGCAATCAGTAAATCTTAATCAAACATTGTATGCTCACTTTGTCTATATGAAATCTGTAAAGAGTTTGTGAAATAAAAATCAGTGGTGTGTTGCTAAAACAATTCAAGATTAATTAACTACCTGAAGGCTACTGTGTTTCTCTTTACCCATCCTTATTTTGGCTATGAATGGAAAGTCCTAATCCACATTGTTTCTCAAGACTGGCATGCATCTAATTTATTTCAATAGCTATGAATGATTGTAGAAAAAAATTTCTAAACTTTTTCTGGAAACCTACAGCATTTTGTTTCTAAATGTGATCTGACAATTATCTAGTCATAATAATAAATAAAGGCAGTGTTACTTAACAAGCAACACACAGAACTAAATCCAGGTAAATATTAGACATTCAAGCAACAATGCAGTTGTAAAAAATACATATTTTGTAATGTGCATCAATGTTACTTTCCCCTTTAGTCCTGACTAGGATTTGTATAGGTCAGTGGTATCAGTGATTCAAATACAGAAAGCTCACTACCTCCATACACTAATTTGCCCATGCAGTGAGTCAATAGTGCGCTTACAGCAGTATCAAACTTCTTCCAGAAATCATGTTGTTTAAAAATGACAGGAATCAAAAATAAAGAATTGCATAATATAAACGCAACTCAAAGTTAAAGTGTAACTAAACATATTATTATTTTATTATTAATATTATTAAACAGGATTTATATAGCGCCAACATATTGCTCAGTGCTGTACATTAAATAGGGATTGCAAATGACAGACTAATACAGATAGTGATACAGGAGGAGAGGACCCTGCCCCGAAGAGCTTACAATCTAATAGAGCTTAAAATCTAGTGGATAAAACATTTTGTTTTTTAGTGTTTTTTTTAAATGCTGGCGGGACGCAAAATATTGATTTTATGACAGAGGCTGTGAGCCGGTGGAAATCTAAACATGGCCCGCAATTGGCCCCCGGGCCAAACTTTGGACATGCCTGGCATAGGCGATGAAGAATGAGTGCAGAGCCTCCTGGAATACCTAAGTCTTGCATCCCGGGAGACTCTTGGCTGCTCAGGCATGCGCAGTAGGAGCACTTTCATCAATAGGGAAAAATTTCCGATCTTACTCATGAGCAGTAAGATCGGCAAGTTATTTCACAATCCACATCACCCAATCTCATAGGTTCAGTCTATGTTGGGAAGAGTGCCCAACTCCGATAGTCAATGATCAACACTTTGGAGCAAAGGACATTATATTCTGAAAAAAACAAAAAAGCTTGTGTATACATTTTTAATAATTTCTTTAAATAGCAGTGAACTCAGCCACATTATTTATCTAGCTGTTGATCAAACCTGTGAAGCATTTTAAAATACTGTTTCATCTTGCAGTTGGCAAACTTCTGTTAAGTTATAGTATATACCTGATGTATCTACATTTTTACCTGTTTAACCACCTGGGCGTTAAACCCGACATAGTTCGGGGTAAAAACACTTGCAAAAAGTGTTTTGTGTGTTTCAAACTTTTTTTATATTCGTGATATCTACTAGACCCTTGTTCGAACATATTTCTGTAAGTTACAGGTCTACAATTTAAATAAAAAATTTCAGAATTTCAAAATTTCAAAACAGTGTACCGCTTTTGGTACAGAAATCTAGACATCAGTGAAACGCCCAGGTGGTTAAATCACTGTTTGTAAACAGTAAAATTTTGCCTAAATATTTTTTTCTTTTACTATGAAGTTTTTAAAATGACATTTAACAGCCCTATGCACTACAGAGATACCCTTCTTCCAATTTTATCTGTGAGATATATGCATTTGCAATCTCAATGGATTTTGACTATCATTGTACTATATTAATGGAATGAACAGTACAGTTTCCCTTGAGTTTAATGGCTATTTTATTAACAGGTTAAATATGGGAACTTCTAACTCAATATTTGATAAAGAATAGAGGTAACAAAGACATGATATTGTTATTTGTCTGTTCTTATTCAATTTATACATGCAAAGCTTTGATTTCTTTTTCATAGGCTTTTAATAATTTGTTTCTTATAATTCTGGGAAACATGCATGCTTTCTATTATGAAGAGGGTTTTAACTGTGATTGTGTGGATAGTAAAACTACATTTTCTATTAGTTTCTGTAATATTCAATGGTGGAATGAAATATAATGGTGTTTTCTCATATCACTCATTAGGTAACAACAAAACCGTACTGGGGTTTATAATTGCAATGTCAAACAATAAAGCAAACTGCAACTAAATCTTCATTTAAATGCCCTATTCATGAAAGTTAAATGTATTGTTTTCAGATAGGATGAAAGTATTATTTATTAATATTTACTTCATGATGTCTGGCCTTGACTTTCTAACAAAGTAACAAACATGATTATAGAGAATAATAACTGATATACACCAATAAAGCTTATACCACTTCAATAACTCAATGTATACAGATAGGTTGGGTAGAATTGTTCTTTTAAAGTCAAGGTATTCTGAAAACAATAGCATAACCGCTAGATATGTACACACAAATTATTGTTCAAGTATTTAAAATGAATTTCATTTTTAACTGATGTTCCAGTTTAGGATGTAGAAGTAGACTGACTTTTCTTCTGAATAGATATAATGGAAGCCTTTTGTGTTTATAGAAGTCAGTAATAAGATGTAATAGTATGAACCCAATTACTGAATCCAATAATCTTTGTCTTAATAATTTATTAAGCCACAGCCAACTGCATCATGTAAGCAGTCAGTGGCCTGTGATTTTAATGTATTTTTTGCAAAATATTTATTAACTTGGAGCATTATTTGTATACCAAGCCAGTATCAAGCTTGGTAAAAAGAGGTAAAAAACATCTAACAACTGTAAGAAGCCTGGGCACACAAACCACAGCCAACTCCAAGAGTCCTTTTATCAAGCTTTTTTGTCGTCATAAAACAAGACAGGGGTTATTCACAGATGATCAGTCCGAATAGCGTGGTACAGAAGGGTAAGGCAAAGGCAGGTCCGGAACAATCCAAGGTCAGGGCAGGCAGCAGGTAAGAGTAGTCACGAACAGGTTAATATGAACCAACACAGAGAACGCACCCAAGCACACTGTACTCACAGAGGCTTATAGCGGGCAATGGTGTTCAGGACAGGTTCTCCTTAAATGGCCAGAGTGCCCAATGACCTTGCGCCACCTGGCGCCATTTGATTGGAGGATACCTGAATCCAAACTAACTATGTCCCGTTAGAATTCGAACTATGTCCCGCCCCACGGCGAGGCAGCCGAGTGCCTCGCCCCCAGGGGGTACAAGAGGCATGCGTGGTAGTGCGCGCACCTCTTCTCACAGCACCCCTGGGACGTGCCCTACTTTGCACTTCCGCAAGAGTGGTGAGAACAAGACTTTCTCTGTTCACGTCCATAGGGATGCCCGGTATGCCGCCTGGCCGAACAGTAGTTCGGCTAAAACGGATCCCTCCGCCTGCAGGGAGAGACACGCTGCGACCAGGCATCTCCCTTGACAGCTGTGATCCCCAGGGACGCCGCGGGCTTGCTGGAAAGGTAAGTTCCTTACAACAACCAGGAAAGTGTTAACACGTTATTTCTTTTTTATCGTATTGTATAGATTTTTCCCCGTTTCATGGTTATCTAATGCCCATACAAGAATAGGAGAGCTATGGGCAGCACTGAAACCTAAAGCACAGACAACAATAAAACTGCTGTGAGAAGTTCTAACCCTTAGTAACTTAAAGATGACTTGTACTATTAATACTGTACCCAAAAAGGACACAATATTATTAGTCACTAGGGACAAACGAAATGCATCCGGCATTCTGGCGAACTGCAGATGGTTTCGAGAAATTTCTGTGAACCGATTTTGCGAAACCATCAGAAGATCTAATTAGTCTATTTCAAGTCTGCTGAATCCAGAAATGACATCAGTTTTATTGAATTGGCTCTAGTTCTTGTGATACAGGAATCGGTATAGACAATTTGACCAACAACAAATGTTAACACAGCATATTATTATCTTTATTTACACCAATGTTTTGCACATTATATAATAAATGTAGCATTATTTTCATAAAACTTTCATTTGCTTCTTTTTATTCATACTTTTCTTTTTTTACAGAAATATGAGTTCTTCAAGAAAAAGTTGTTTAAATGACCCTAATGTATTTTGCTACATTTGTGGTGAATATTCTCAGCAAAAACAGAAAACAAACATTACAGAATTTGTGATAAATATCTTTCATATTTTGGTACAGGTTGTCATTCAAAAATCTGGCAACCTCCGGACCTGAGGAGTGCCAGATTTTTGAAAATTCTGGATTTTTGAAAGTTATATTTACCTCCACACACAGGACAGCCTCCCTCTCGCCGCACCCGCGGACATCTGGCACACTCCTGGAGAGAAGGCAGCAGGGACGTCTCAACATGTATTTAGTGTAGCAAGCAAGACCTAACGGCTGTTTCTGCAGAACAGCGCCATCAAAACATAAGTGGCTAAACAGTGTAATGCAGTACATGTATTGAAAATGCACTCCAAAAATTATTCCGGAAAACTAAAGGAACCGGATTATCATTGGGCGGATTCTTGATTGTCAACCTGTATTGGTATGTATGCTACCCATGACTGATTGTTTCAACCTAATACAATTTGTATGAAACAAAAGTGACTGGTTAGAAAAAAGAAAACAATCCAAGAATCAGCTCACTTTCCCTTAAAAAGAATATTTATTCATATCAGTAGGCCAAGCAGTCTGTAATTGATCCTTTGTTTCAGTGGGTAATGGTACCATTTATTCACTCTCTAAATGTGAGCAGGAAGTAACTTTTTAGTTTAAATACAATCACTTTACTGATAAAATCTAAAATCAGCAAAACTTGTGTAGAGTGTCTACGTCTGGTGAAAAATGGAGAACGGAAAATTTTGAAATTTGGTGTACCTATGGTATGGCGAGAGCCCAAAAAATCATCATAATGATTGTTATTTTTGTGCTGTGATTGTAAAAGGTTTAACTTGTTACAAGAAAAAACAAAGTGAGAATACCCTTATTTGGAATCGGCAAGACGACTTGTGCCGCATGGTGCATGGTGCTCTCATACCAGTGTTCAGTACACTCCCTGATATTACTGTATCGGACATGGAGAATATACAGGGTTTGGAGTGTAAACCAGGAGTTAGCAGTGGAAGTGAATATGAAGGAAGTGTTCAAGAAGAGCTCAATGATTTAATACGTGACCTAAGTCTGTCAAAACAAGCATCTGAACTTTTAGCATCCAGGCTAAAAGAAAAGAACTGTCTGGTCTGAGACAGAAAGTTAAAATAATAATTCAAAGTGATTTTGAATTTCCCGACGCTAACTCCCGTCTGCACTGACGTCACAGGAAACCCCCTTGATCTCAGCTCTGCATTTGCCACCTGGAGATCGGAAGAGCAGGAAGTGTCCCCAAGATCTGCAGGAACGAGCAGTGTGACTCGGGATTACCGCTTTTTGCAAGTAAAATCCATCCCGAGTCACACTCGGGATTACTGCTATGGTGGTTAAACTAAAAATGTGGGTGCTACTATGAGCATAAAGGTATACTATCTCCATAGCCATTTGCAAAAATTTCCAGAAAACCTTGGTGATTTCAGTGAGGAACAAGGGGAAAGGTTCCATTAAGATATAAAGGTGATGGAAGAAAGGTATCAGAAAGGTATCAGGGCAGATGGGATAGACATGATGACAGACTACTGCTGGAGCCTTTAAGGTCATTGTCCTGATCATAAGCATAAAAGGAAATCATACAAACAGAGTTTTTCAGTGACTTCTTTGTGAGTAGTTCTGTAAATATACTGAATATAGAATATATTGACATTAAGTATTTCAAAAATTTATTTTTGTATACGTAGGCATCTAGTTTACATTTAATTTTCACGTTTCATTTGCTTTGTATGAGGTTATTATTGAGGTCAATATTTCAAACACTAGAGCCAATCTAGCAAAACTAATACCATATTTAGAATCCGTGCATCAAACATAACCATTATTAAAAAAAAAAACACTTTAATCTGTTTGGCAAGAAAATGTTTGTTGACCAGTGTAATAGATGGTAAGTAATCAAGAAGCAGCAGAAGAAATTGGGAAATCACAGATCCACAAAATGGATGAAACATAAATAGTAAGATACAATTTCTGAAGGTAGAGCTTCCTCTCCGAGCTCCAAGCTGTTTCTTGGTTCTACCAGTGTAGGGAATACCCCAGCGTTTATATCCACCCAGTACAAAAACCTTAAACCAATCACCATGAAATGTGACACAAATAATCTAATCTCACTCCAAATCCTGTGAGATTAGCAGTCAGAAGACAGCACATGTTCAAAGTACAATTTAGGTACAATCCCTATTTTTGATTATTGTATTTATATAGCCCCAACATTTTATGCAGCACATTAAGTTCACAGTCATATGACTAACTGTCCCTCAGGGGGGCTCACAATCAAATGTGCCTACCATAGTTATGTCATTAACACAGCCTACAGATAATTTTTGAGGTAAGCTTTTGTGGTAGGAAACTCACTCAAACATGGGAAGAGCATACAAACTCCTTGAAGATAGTGTTCTGGCCATGATTCAAATCTGTGACCTAGTGCTGCAAAGGCCAAAGTGCGAACCACTAGACCAACCTCCCTATACCAAGGATGCTTCACTTTTTGGTACAGATTTCCTATAATGAAATGTCTTATCAGGAAGTAGGGTCAAATCTCAAACACAGACAACACATTTAATCCATCTTAATCTATTCAAAATAAAATATTCTTTGGCTGGAGTTTAGCATTGAATCATATGTGCCTCATGCAGAACAACAAAGACAGAGAAGAAGATAAAATTATGCCTCATTATGCTTTGTATTCCTTTGATTAAGCTGTCCTAGCTGAGATAGTCAGAGCATTTGTATTGGTGGCAAACTAATATTACTGTGGAATACAAAGGGTTGAGAAAATACAAAGCAATGTCTCACTTAAATTATAACTTTTGTTTTGAATGCCTTTCAGACCCATCCCTTAAACTTTCAGGGAAGTGTCACATTCTTGGCAGGGGTCAAAGTTTTTTTTTCCTTTTAATAAAGTAGGCCAAGGTTCAGCTTTATCCATGTATTCTGACAAAATCAAATACATATTGCAACTGCGTTTTTCAAGATGAAAAACACATCCTTAATTGTTAAAACATTTTACAGAGCATGACATAAATCTCAGCACTACAATGCTTATTGGTGTATGTTTTTCTATGTGGGAATGTTAGCATTTGTTGTTTTTGTGCGTACACAACCTTTGATTTAATGTTTTCTGACAACATGCCCAATGCACAGCAGAAAAAAAGTGTAATTGTAGCTTTGTCCTTTAAAGCACAGGACAAATAAATGTCAAAATCAAATGGTGGCATTCCCCAAGGGAATTGACACTTCAGTTATGAAATATTTTTACTCCCCTCGCTATTCCTCTGAACAACTAGGTGAAGCTGCCTCAGGACCTAATCAGATGATTTTAATTTGCATATAATAAAACTATGCAAGGAGGTTTACACAGTTTCAAGGTAATACTTGTAATATCACTTTAAAATGGTAGGAAATCAGTCTGAGACCAGTGATCAGTCAGGGTTTATGCTTGCAGGCAAAGGTACAAAATGACAAAATGAAATAGAAAATGAACATATGGTTGTATTACTGGAGTTTATTACCATCTTATTAATGCCATATTTAATACATGTGCAGCAAAGTGGCACGTTGTTTTTGTTCCTGTTTGTGCAGTGTAAATGTTGTGATATTGATAATATGTCAGGCAGCCACACCAAAATGACAATAACAGTCAACTTTCACAAAGTAATCATTAGGGAAGCTTTAACAGCTGATCTATGCAAGGAGAAACATTGGTCTTAAGCATTATTTACACACTTGATTGCATTGTTACTTAGAGCTTCATTCTGAAATTGAAATATAAAAGGTCTTTTCTGTATTATTTGCACAGCATAATCAGAAACATCCATGGAAGAAATGTGGGGCTGATTTAAAATCGGCTAACTAGTACAGCATTTACAAAGCAATTTGTCATCTATTACCTTATAAAATAAAATCTTGCTTTAGGATTCATGCCCTTGGCCATTGTTAAATGCAATAGACAAAATTTAAAATCTGTCCTAAATGTGTTAACAACAAGTATTTATATATTATGTTGGGTAATTACAGTGACTCTATGGGCACAAATAAAACTAAACTTGTCATAAAATATAAAATGGGAGGGGTTTACACCCCAAATTTTATCAGTGATTCCTCACTAAAATAGTAACTATCATTTAACAAAGGACAGGCTGAATGGAACAGCAGTGATCACTTCAAAATGAAAGGAGATAAATCACTAATAAAATTACTTAGTTTTTGGTTTTGTACATAAATGTTTCCTCTCAGAGCTGTGACCTTCAGAAGGAATTACACATGTTGGACTTATACATATACACTAAATGAAATGCTATCTCAACAGACAAAAAATTCACCTGAACTTTTTTCCAACAACCCAGAACACAACAGTGTGTGGTACGTTGTGTGTTGGCAACTACGGCGCAGTATGTTGGGGTGCCATTTACAACTGAAAAACGTGGTGACATGCTTCAGCTTAAATATTACGAGGGTTGCTGAGAAGTTCCTGTCTTGGCCCCTTCCAGATGAAATAGAAAAATGAGTGTGGGGGCATATGATAGCCTAATATCTTATCTTAGTATGTACCTGTGCAAATATAAGGTCTTTGCTATTCTTAAAACGTTGGAGTTGGAGATACAGAATGTCATGAAGTTTTTGTTTCTCCAGGCAAAGTCAGCAAAGGACATTCACACTGAGATGTCACAAACACTGGAGGAGAATGTCCTTCCTTTGCCTGGAGAAACAAAAACTTCATGACGGCCCGTAACTCCAGCAGCATGAAACTTGTTTGTGCCTCTGCATCACAGCTTCTCACTAAAAGAAAAAACAATTTCAAGAATCACAAAGACCTGATATTTGCACAGTTACATACTAAGATATTAGGCTGTCAGATCTAGAAGAGGGTAAAGCCAGGAACATCTCAGCACCTCTCGTATTTTCTTGTCTGGGATCAAAATCGAACAATTTTACAAGGACAAAATATTTTAGAAGATCTTCCATGATTCCAACTAGATATCCTGAGACTACCCCAAAATCCTGAGACTTTATCAAGCATTTGTGTGATAGAATGTGTCCTTAAAGCGATTCCGTTGTTAAAAAAAGATATGTAATAAAAGAAGCCCAGGTTCCTTTGTCAGATGCACTTTTGCAAGAGGCTGAAGAATGGATTAGCCAGCTTTGGTAAAGGTAAATATTTTTATGTAGTTTACAGGCTATTTTTTAAGCTAGATTAGAAGTTATTTAAATTAGATTAGAAGAACAAAGCTCTTATTTCTTCTGGGAAATCCTGCTTGAATTCATAAAGGATTTATTGACTAAGTAAGGTGTTTTATCCACTTTTGGGATAAAGAAAAAAAGGAAAAGGGAAGGGGAGCTGACAATGTAACCACATATTTAATACAATATTTACCTACTTCATAAATAAACACATTGTTTTCTGTGTCTAACATATTATAAATACTTCAATATAAACTTTTAAATACCATACCCATTTGTACAAGCCACTGATCACAGCGGCTCTCTGGGTATTTATCTAATAAATCTTATACCATAATATTTGTCCCTCCTATCCTGACTGCACGAGCTTAACCATTTATTAACTCAGTGATCACCAAACACAAGTTGTACCCATTTTCATCATTCAACCAAGTCTGGGTTCTATTGTTTTATTTGGCATAGCCCAAAAATAATATTATATCATATGATTGACCAAATAATTTACTGTATGATTCCCAAGTAGAAACTGACTGTTCTTGCTGTTATAGTCAGCAAAGAAGATCAGTCAAATTGAAAGGTCGTCCTTAGCCAAGGTCTTTACCCACAGAAAGCGATGGAGCCCTTTAGGTCTGCAAGTCAAAGCCACCAGCCACCTAATACTAGAATATATACAGCCTGTGGGAACTACTGTATCTTACGTTAAAATTTTAATTAACCTAAAATTGACTGTAACTCCCTTAAAAATACATTTATCTTGAAGTAAAGGGTATATTAAGCAAACAGTGTAAACCTAAGACTTTTTTAAAGCAGGAGGCTATACTCCATGGCCAAAGAATCAAATTCAATACCAAAAAACTTTAGGCAGACTGTCAATATACATACATAATAGAAATCTCAACCATGTTGCTGCTTCTGTACCTCCAATGGGACACCAGGGAAGGAAATAGGCTTATCCTTTTCCTGCAAGAATGGAATCCTCTCCCATGGCATCTGGATGCTTGTGGATCCCATCCAACATTGGCTGCAGTGCAGCTGACATCACCCTGTAATACACCTAAACCATAAGAATCTTTTTAAAGTAATCCTAATAAAAAGTGACCTCACTTGACTTCACCTGAAATAACTCCACTAGTTCCACCTCCAAACAAACTTGTTCCCTTTTACCAGCCCACCCCAGTCATTTCACTCTTATCATATGTTGTGCTTGGGTTAGGGTGTTCAGTATGTTCAGAGGATTTTGACGCCGGATAGACAATGGTATATGTCCATAAAACCTAAGCAGTGACATAGAAACATTTCCTTTGCAGGAAATTGGAAGACTTAGGATCCAATACATCACATAACCAGGGTTTTAGTTCAACACTTTGGGAGTTAGGAACAGTTTTTCAAACTAACCAATAAACTAAAGTCAGAGGCATGCTGATAAAGTATATATGAGAACATTTTAGCAAAGTGATTCTGCATCAAGAATTGCTTAAATTCTCTCTCCACAATCATCTACGCTAGACTGACAATTCAACACTTCCAATCTATTATTATTCCATTGTTTCTGATCTATTGTTATTATCCAGCAACTACATTGGCTGACCCATAGTATTCATATGATTGAGTTATACAGGTATAGTAGGGCTCATAAAATAAAAAGGAATCCCAAAAGTTTGTGTTCAAAGCACCTCTAGTTAGTAATAAAGTCAGTTGTGCCCATATAGTACAATATCTCCTTATCCAATACAGGCGTTGTCTGAACCCAAATCTATGCTTCAGTTTAAGTCTTCCAAATGTAAGTGGCAGTGCCTGATGTTGATGACAATTACAAAATAATTGGGGTCAATCAGTTTTTTGAAGACTACTTAACTTAAGGACCGAAAAGTCAGGTTCTTCAACATTTGCTATATCTCAGGTCTTTGAAACTTTCAAAGTATCTTCTAGAGGTGAGGAGTACCGAAGACAACTATGAAACAGATCTTGTAATAACATTGTTTAAATGTTATTATGAAAAAAAATGAATAAAACCATATGATACAAATAAACCAAAAAAATGTCAAATACGTAGCGGAAAACAAACTGAACAAATAAGTAATGTGCCAACCCCAGTATAAATAGAATACTTAGCAGCAATAAACAATGAGCATTCTAACAATGAAGTGTAAACTAACATAACAAGTTACAGTAGGTAACATAAAGGAATAGATCAGTATAATAACAAAAGGGCTCTTTAAGGCCAATCTGCCTTGGTACGGTGGAAAAAAACTGTAAAATCATATGATAAGGACAGTCATAGTGGTTTATGCCAAACAGTGTTTCTTCGTACATTTCTTTATACAAAATCAGTAATTTAAAACAGAAAAATCAGAACTCTTCTACATTCTCGTGACCCCTTGTGCTGTATCCTCACTGCATAAATGACACACTGCTATTTGAACTTTTGGGCACACAATACATAGGAATCAATAGGCAGAATTTTTAGAGTAATTTCACTTTTGTCTGCTGTCTAAAGTTTCATATACCCTACGTTATATGTTATTAAAGATAAACACTAAAATCAAACTAGAATATAGCTTCACATTTAATAGTGCTTTTTTGAAATGCTGCATTTTGCCAATGCTATCTGCTAGTTACCCTCGAATAAAAGGGTTTGAAATTTCTTTATTTCTGAGAATTTACTGTACTCATCAAGTTCTGTAGCACACATTAGCATCCAGTGACATTGCTTTGTCTGTATATATTTCTAGCTGTCAACAGAATGTCCTAAGGCAATCACATCATGATTCTATAGCTATCATCTATTCTTTTTTTAATACACAGGGGTCTAATTTTCCATCAGCAAAGCATGAAATCATGTAATGAAGGTTGCCATATAAGCAGCATGTACAAACAAGTAGCCCTTTTTCCACACATAAAATGCTTCATGAAATAATACATAAATGAAGTCTCCCTATGCACTGACAACATTTAGGACATTGTCTGTACGTACTTCACATATCTAAAGAACAAAATGAAACTTTTGTAAAGCAGAATGAATGTTGATGGTTTTATATATTTCTGCAATACTGAGTGATCTTTTGATTTATATTACAAATAAACATATTACATTGTTGTACTTATTGAAATATTTAATACATTTGTAAGTAGATTTATCCCTTAGGATCTTTTCACATTTGGATGAGGTGCATTGGGTTGGCACAGCTCAAAACTATACATTTCCCAGGTAGCTGGGTAGTTTCTATATAGATATACAGTCCTGTAATTTAGACACTTTGGGCCTGTGAGTTTTAAGGTAAACTATGTTTGCTTCATTTACCTAATTGTGCAGGGGAATAAAAAAAATGTTTTCTTATCCATTTACACACCATACTCTCTGAAGATATCAAGAGTCCTGTGTATTTTATTATTTCAGATATACAATTAAATAGTAACAGATCATTTTAGTTGTATAGCATGGCAGACTTTAAATTGTGAGATTCACTTGAATTTATCCAATCAAGTTAAAATCAGACACTGGTTTATTTATTTGATCCAAACATGGGTATGGGATTGGTATTTAAAGGGAATATTTACATATAATATTTTTCTGCACATTCTCAATTCCTTCAGTAAATGGAATTTAGCTTGGTCTCTATGTCAGTAAAACTCTATACTCTGTGTTGTAAGTCCCAGCAAAAGCACACAGCCCATTTCAGTAGAAGAGTGGATAGGCATCCTGCTCCATCATAAACGGAGACAGAGGTCCTCACTGGTCATTTAGTTTGGGGAACGCTGTATTTACTCTAGATTTTCATCAAGGACGAATGATCAACAATCAACAGGCATATTTGTGTGCTTTAGTAATATGTGCTCTAGAATACAGTAAAAACAAAATGAATGTACCCACACTGGCTGCATTCAAAATATTATTGTGCAGTGGAGTCAATATGGCCCTATTTTGAAAAATGACTACCCTAATTTTATATATGTGCTAAAATGTCATAAAATTCATTCAACCTTCTTTGGGAAAATACAGCTAACATTAAACAAATGGCAAGGGTTCTTGGCTGCTGCCTGTGTCCCTGTTTCAGATGTCCTCCCACATCCCTATGTACTTTAGATAGGCCAACACTGTACTGTACGTTAGATAGGCAAACACAGGAAATGTAGTTACATTTTCTGGTACCAATCTGTATTGAATATAGGATTTTGGACAAGTAGCCTGCTTCACTGAATTAGTGAAAAATGTTCAATGCAATTCATATCAAAGCTTAATATGGCTGTTTAGCAAATATTAAAATAAATGGATGAAAAGGTTCCAAGTTTTTAAAAACTTCTCATTTTTTTTTCGTGCTGATAAAAAAATTGAATCTTGAATGATTTTGCTGTTTTTTTATAGAAGAAAGAGTACTTTCTTTAAATAATTGGTCATACACCTTATTCTAGGAAAAGATATATATATATGCTGTTAGTTCTTTTTAGTTCTAGGATCTAACCAACATTTTCCTGACTTCTCTCAGGTTTGATCTTTATAAGTATTTTCCTAATATAACCTTTTACCACAAAATTGAAAGATAAATGTTGCTTAGGTCAACTAGATGACATAAAGCTATATGAGGTAATACAATCCTTGGAAGATATGTACAATTTATAAGCTGACCTACATACATGGGTTGATTGGGCAATTGCATGGTAAATTATTTCTTTTTGAATAACTATAAACTTAAATATTTGAGAACTAAAAATATAAATATAAAGGTAAATAGGTTTACTTTTTGAAAGGAATTAAGGAGTTACTGACATAATTTTGCCAGTATATAAAGTTTGTAGTATGACCTCATTGTGAATATTTAGTTCAATTCTAAACACTAGCAAGAGTTCAGAGAAGGGTTAATACATTATGTGGGACATAGTGGACCTCAATCAAAGGTAAAGGCTAACTGAACTCTGATTATAGGAGATGATGTAAAAGGTATATGTTTACCAAACACATTTAATTCACCTATAGTGGAATTTTGTTTAATTTAAAGTCACCAGGAAAGACACCAGAATGCCCTTTGTGATTTGAGAACAAAAATGACTTCCCATCTGAAAAGACCTCTTTACAATTGGAGTTTTGGAAATGAGGAGTAATTTTCTACAGTAATGGGTTTTAGATTATACCGAAGACAGTTTAAAAAAGTTAGGACAAAGAAAAAGCAGAGGTATATGAAAGTGCAACGTTTATTAAATACAAAATATTGTAAAATTCAAATGAAAAGACTGGAAGTGGACAAACATGTTAGCAATCCCCAGAAATGGTATGGAAATTTCCATCTGTTGCTCTCAGCAGGTAGTCAGAGCTAGATAAGCACAATACAGTGTGCCTATTATATGTTGTACTTCTTTGTACCTTTAAATTTGATCAGTTTGGACATTTTCTCAGGGGTTTCTTCCAGCTCTGATGTATTTTCATCAGACTAGTATTCTGAATATAACGTTTAAAAAAAAAATCTACTAACCACCTACAATTATACCTTTAAGCAGGGAAAACCAAGTAGTAATATGAAAACCAAGCAAAGAATTGACTAGATGTGGGTCAAACAGACCTATATCTTTGATTAACTAGATGACAACGTTGCATTTGTTTTCTTTTCAGTTTATATGCTACAAACTTTATTTCTTAAGATAATAACACTCACTTTACTGTATCTATAGAAAATCAGCTTCATCCTAGGACAGGCAATGTGTTATGGATACAGGATAACTACCCTTATCCTCATCTCATCTTTAAATTTGGACCAGCAAATATAGAATGCACAGGAACCTACACGCTTGCTGGATTCATCAATAGGTATTTTTCTGTATATGCAGGGATTTTACAAAACTTGGAGAAATGTGTATCTGGTTCTCAAAATGTGGGACAGGCAGGAAAGTAAATTTGTGTTTAGTTCATCTGTGCACCTTAGTATGGGTTTATTTTGCAAAGTATTTTAATTTTATAGACTTTTTTTTAAATTTGTGTTAAGTAATTAGTGTGGTTGCTTTTTCTGCTAAAAAAGAATATGAACAAGGGTCATTGTAGGCAAAAGCCTGATTAGAATAGTCACCAGATGTCTTGGGAGAAGCTAGAGATCATAAGCTAAAAGAAGTAGGCAGCCAGCCAGAGACAAGGTTTCAGTTGGAGACAAAACAACCAATAAATAGAGAAAAGGGCGTATACAAACAGACACTGTACCCGTGGCCAAAGGGTAAGCGGTGCAAAATGGTGTTCTGGTCTTCACTGGAACGCCTTAATAGTGAAGATACATATAAGCCTCAAAGCCACTATCTTCTCTCTTTGTTCCATTCCTAACCTTATCTTCAGCCATCTTGATTGGATAAGCCAGTAAGATATATCCCCCAAAAAGGCGTGCAAGGGTTCGTTCATTCCGGGCATGTGCAAAGGAAGCTAGCATTGTCTGGTATCCCTGGCAAACAAATGCGCAGCTTAACAAAATTTGACAACTGGGCAGCAATCAGGCAGGTAAGAACAGTTATTGAAGAAGGATCATCATTTGTGCCTTTCTGCAATGCCAGGAGGTTCTGCCCCCCTATCAGTCTTTACTGCCGCAGCGGTAAAGACAGAAGGGGCTTTGCCTTTTTTTAAGAAAGGCATTTAATTAAAAAACAAAAAAACAAAACGAAACACATTTTTATTTTATATAATAGGGCTACCTACCCTTCTATATATATAAAAAAAAAATTGTGGGATAGATCTGCGTTAAGTCTAGAATTCAAGACTCTGTTTTATCCGAAAGAACACATTCCCACCGTCCTATACAATGTACTATTTCTTTGCTCCTTCACTGTTCGTAGCCAGATGCTGCTGCCGCTGGTCAGAGGCTCATTTACCGTGTATCAGCAGTCACCAGAACAGGAATTCAGAATTAGAGACAAACCTGTGTAAATCTTTGAATTGGATCGATACCCCTAATATATATTATATCTTGTCTGTATGTTTATCTGTTTTCCTTCAAAATACATACATATTTCCTCCTATTTTCTTCCTTCCTATAACGACACATCCATAGGGATCAATATTTTATCCCTTCCTGCTATATGAAACGTCTTAAAATTACTAAAATTGTAATGCCCCTGGGCACACATACCACAAGCAACTCCAGATATCCTTCAATCAGGCTTTATTCAATGTCATAAAGCACGACAAGGGTTAAGTCCAAACATGCGAAGTACAAGAGGGTAAGGCAAAGACAGGTCAAGAACAATCCGAGGTCAGGGCAGACAGCAGGCAGAATGGTCAGTAACAATCCGAGGTCAGGGCTGGCAGAGTTCAAGCAGAGTCAGCTTCAGACCAGGTCGCCTATGGAGATGACAAAAGGAGATAAACTTAAACCAACACAAGGATGCACCCAAGCACACTGTACTCACAGAGGCTTATAGCGGGCAATGGTGTACAGGACAGGCTCTCCTTAAATGGCCAGAGTGACCAATGACCTTGCGCCACCTTTGATAGGAGAGTCTGATAGGAGACTAACTGAATCCCCTGCGGCCAATTCAAACTAACTATGTCCCGCCCCGCGGCGAGGCAGCCGAGTGCCAAGCCCTCAGGGGGTACAAGAGGGATGCATGGTAGCACGCGCACCTCTTCCCACAGCACCCCCAGGACGTGCACTACTTTGCACATGCAAAGGAGTGCTGAGAGCAGGATTTTCAATAACCACATCCGAAGAATTGCAAGGGATGCCGCCTGGCTGAACAGTAGTTTGGCCAGGACGGATCCCTCCGCCTGCAGAGAGAGACACGCTGCGAGCAGAGCAGCAGCCTCGGCCATGCTGCCTGCTACAGCGGCGTCTCCCTCTGTGCCTGGGATCCCCAGGGACACCGCAGGCTCGCAGGATGGGTAAGTCCCTTACAAAAATGCTATGCTTGGTTAAGGGACATAATGTATGCAGACAAAAGAACGTTTTCGGGGCTTAGTATTCAGTTAAAATCTCTAAACATTATTGAAGCTTCTTTTAAAATAATATAATTCACCATTCCACATAACAACACCCCAAATCTCCACCTCCATTAACATTTATCATCATTTTATGCCATATCAGTCCATATAGTCAAAGCACTAGGTAAGTATGTTCAGCAGTTCTATCCACATGCTGCAATTGCCTTCTCATGTTTCATATAATTTACTTTGTCAAGATGTACAAGAAGTGGAAACTATAATTGGTACCAATGACCAATAACATAGTCACAAATATGATTATTAATCCAATAAATCTCAAATTAAGGTTTATGTATTGTAAATGCAAGCAACACTAATCCCAGATATGAGCAATGTACAAGCTATTAATTTTTGCAATTTGACATTTTATACTGAATATTTACATTTTGATGCAAAGAAAAATAGACAAGTTATTACAATTCACTTCTATTCTCTTGCTTTTTAAAAAAGCTATTTTGAATAAGTCCAGTGAAGTCTGGAAGATTAATGAATGAATTCAAACACCCATGCTAGAGCTGTCACACCCTATGATTTCTATTTTTAAAAATTAACCAACTAAAAAGAAAAAGATATTCCGGTTTCTTGCAAGAAATTGAACAAAAAAAGAATAAGTGATGCCCAGTTTGAAGATTTTATAGCAAATAGAATAAAATTTAGTTTAACCCATGGTTACTGAGAACCATAACAATTATATCAATTAGAACTATTGAATTAATGTATTTTATGGATGCATGTATGTCAACATCATAAATGTAATAAATGTAATATAACTTACTACACATCTAATATAAAAAGGTAAACACAAAAAATTTTTTTTTACATCAGTTCATATAATAATTAAAGTAGATCTGTCATAAACCGAGGCAATTCAAAATCGGTATATAATTAAAAACCAAAAGCTACAATTACTGCACAATGCACATGTTATTGCGATCAACAGTTTCAGAAATATAGACAACTAAAGTTTTTAGATGTGAAGGCTTTGTAGCGTTTTAATTAATGCATATTTGGGCCAAGCACTTGTATTGATATTGTTACTAATAAAAGTGATTTATCTAGCACGGTCATCTTCTAGGTCATTGTAGACACAACATAATACAGATATAAAAAACAAATACAGATAAAGGCTAGGTGAATAGCAACCTTGAAGGCTATACATAGAGATGGAAGAAATGTATTATATAGAGCAGTTATGCACACAATGTTGCTGATTTATTAAAGCTCTCCAAGACTGGAGAGGACAGACTATGATAGGAGAACTTGCATGATCCAGCAAACCTGGAATGAATTTCATATAAATCATTTTGTGGTTTTTGGCATGTGTTTTCAGTTCTTGATCAGGTTTGCTGGATCACCTAGGTTCTCTCATGATTGTGTATCTTCTCCAGTTGTGAAGAGATTTAATAAACTAGACCCGATGCGGGAGATAACGGCAGTGTCAAACTGAGTGGTCTTGCTGAGTATATTGTACATAAAAATGGGGTAGAGATGTAATTATTCTCAGCCCTCAAGGAAACCATTGGAGAAAGAGCCATGCCCTTTCAAGCTTAGAATCCAATGAATGTGGGATGTGAAAGATGGTGGTCATGTGTTTATGGGCATTTTTCTATATCAAGAAGTGGGGACATTTTAGAAGTTTAAGAATTCCACTAATTGGAAGAGAGATTGACAATGTGATTTTCCACATGATGATGCTATTTTATATTAACTTTTACCTGTATCATAGGGACTGATTTTACTGTGTATACATCAGTTTTCCTTGATCTGATAACATGTAGCATGTAAAGCAGACCTATCAATAACATTTTGACTCTATATAAAAGGTAGGGTAAATAACACTTTTATGTAATGTAAAAATTATCTTCTTTTTTCTTTTGCTAAAATTATTTTTTTCAAAAAAAAAAGGAGGGGGGAGCATGGGCAGTGAGATTGACATTCTTTTTCCCCCATTTTCAGCAGGCTCCACCACCAAATCAAGAGAATTATAGGACAGTGTGGGACCCAATAAAGCAAAGCTCTGGAGGGATTGCGGGATCTGTGGATGTAAAGTAGGTGTGATTTTTTTATGTTAAGTTTAGTTTTGCTTTATTTAGGTAACTTTGAAAAAAACAAACAAAAATGAATAACCTAATAATTTTGGTTGTGGAATAATGTATGTACAGTCAAAATATAAACTTACAAATGAATTTAAAAAAACAAGACCTATACATGTTACATAGAGTGCAGTAATTTACTCATGAGCATATTTATTTGGAAGCACTGGATTACATTTGGCAAAGACCATCAAAGAAAGGTTACAGCATTAATGAATCAATGCAGTATGCCATTACAAGGTGGCAGATCAATGCTGAAAGTACTTATGTGATCAAGGCATTTCAAGTATCAAACAGACAACTTCTACACCATGTTGAAGAGAATCTGAACATGTTCTCTAGGAAATGTCAACATAAACACTTGCCTAAGAAAAGTTTGTAAGATTAATTCTGTATAATGGAACAAAGTGTTCTTTAGTACCAAAACACAAGATATCTAAAAAGGAAAGGCTAAATAGAAATTTGATATGGAATTTGCAATTTTTTTCTAATTAATTTTATTGTATTTTATGAAATAGGAACAGTAACAATAGGAAGAAATGTTAAAATTGAGGAACAACAAAGCATATGGTACTTACATAGGAACATAATATGGAATTTGCAACTGTTTTTTAATTGATATTCCTTAGCAGGTTGGAAATGTCAGGACTCAGGATATGGACTGTACAGATGTGGTAACAAAGAAAAATGACATCCAAATTTTGGAAACATTTGTTATAAAGAAAGATATTGTATAACATGTTGCAATTTATATTTGCTTTCACCATATAGACACCAGATTCATTAATTTCATTTTTCTTTAAAAAGTGTATATCACACCACCAATCCTCTGCAGTGTATGGTTACCCTAGCTGTAATACTGTTAGGTAACATCATGAAACTAACGTTTGCAAATTTTTCATAATGTCAATATTCCTTCTTGCTTAGTCCCTTTATCAGCCTTTGGGAGGTATGAGGGTGGTGCTAAGAATTGGGCATGTAACAGGGTGGATCTATTCCTTCTAGATCCTCCCTGTTCTGCTCTTGTATCAGCCATTTGTCTCCATTTTTTTTAAGTGGAGAACACAGTGTAGGACAGAGAAGTGCCGTATTGTTCTCTCTACTCTGCCTCTTATGCTAATGTAGAATCATAATAATGTACAGCGCTGCGTAAAATGTCAGTGCTATATAAATCCTGTTTATTATTAATATTAATATACTAAATGGGATTTAAGCAACTTTGTGCCAGTAGACCTGAAACATAGATAAAAAAATAATTATAAGTTCTTCTTTAATGCTTTTCTGTAGTATTTGCATTAAAAACTTGTCCTAGAAAAGTTTGGAAATGTAAATAGAAATTTATTTCAACAAAGCACTACAAGAAGGTACTTTGTACACCTTGCACAGTGCGTGCATCTACAGACCATTCAGAGAGAGTGAATCACATATGTACATGTGTCGATTTTGTGACAGTGGTGTATATATAGTGAATCTGATTTCTTATAGTTTGATGCGATAAATGTGATGAGCATCATGCAGACTGACTTTCAATTCATAAAACAAATATGTTTTTTAAAGCAACTTTTAGAAAACAGGGGGCATAAATGTTGGGAGACTGATTGTAGGCTGATAACTAAGCTAAACAAATTATTACCATGTTAGAGAAGACTACCTTAGCGTAATGAATGAGGTGAAGCTTACCTATCTTCGACCATAAATACATGTGCAAGCAAAAAAGCATGCTTTTATTTACCTTTACTCAGGATTCTTTCCAAAGTGAATATTAACTACATTCCTCTAGGATTAGTAAATATTCTTTTGCTTAGTGAACAGCGTAAGCACCTTTAGTAAATAAACTCTACTGTAATTTGCCTAAATATATGACATAAAAGATACTGTATGCATTTCAACATTTGTTCCTATACTTTATACTCCCACATTACTCCTGCATTACCTCATTAAAAAAGCCAAAGTTTCTCTACTGCAATATACAAAGCTCAGTTTTTCAAGGGCGTCCAACTCAGGCCACATGACGTGGGCTGAATGCCTAACATATTATTTCAGTAACCATGGCATGAAACATTAACATATGGAATATATAAAAATGGCACATTTAGATATCCTTTAGGAGATATAAAAGTGTTCCTTGTACTATGCCACAGTGTTATGCTGCTCTTAAAAAAGCACATATAGTATATGGGACATAGCAAATTACTTATTGTATCATTCACCCTAAACAAATTCATCGGTATCATGATTACAAAAGGACAAACATATTCATCTACATCATCATAGCAAAAGGACAAACATATTCATCTATACCATGTTGGCAAAAAAAGTTTTATAAACTACCTTATTCTTTCATTATCTGTTAAATGTGCCCTTTAAAACCAGAGAATAACACTGACAACTCTTATTTTATATTTAATTTTTTGTCTCCAAATAAGTTCATACTATGATAGTTATTTAGAAAAAGGAAATGTGCTTTATTATCTACAGTGATTTGTACTTTATCAATGTCTTTGCTTGAAAGTTCAGATTCCCTGTAGGCATCTTATGACTTTAGATATGGTTCTCCTAATTATATTTCCAAAGATCATTCTCAGAAAACTGGCATAAACTGGGCTTCATCAGGCATGTTCCTTTTAACGGAAGAGTAGAAGATATCACGGCTTCATTATTCTCGATTGTAGGGAAATAAAATGTCTTCCTTATTATCTTTTAACTTTCCCTTACTATTAAACAGACATTTCATTTCAAAAGATGTCTGCTGATGTTCTACAAATGCTTGTAGTTTACCCCTTTCATTTCATTATGATTCATGCCTGAAAGTCAAAACACTTGCTTACTTTGAATTAAAAATCCTAAAAAAATACTCCTGGCCATATGGTGTGGTTGATAGAACGTAACATAAGGAAAATATTTCCAGATGTATTTAATCTTTTTCTCAAAGAGTATCCTGGGAATTCCTGGATGTTTCCAATTCATACCTCTAAGTACTGTGATTCTCTAAAGTTTATGTCGATTCATTTCTAGCTATGGCTTCATGTTTCAGAAAACTGGAAAACTGCAACAAAGTTTACTCAAACATTATGTTCAAAGTAACTGTAATAGCCTCCTCCTGCCGTGGGTTCAGTGCTAATACTTATATCTTCTCTTAGTATATTTGAATAGTTTTACAACCCCTGTTTAAACTTTTATTCAAATTGAAAAATGAATAAAATTAAATGGATAAAATAATCTCTTATACAGTTGCTATGACATTCGAAAGAGTCATTTTCATGCTAAGAATGATATTGCGGTCAAGTACAGCATAAAGGCATTGTAAAACACATGAAATCTTAAGAGGTAAATTCTACTTCTAAACGACTTTTCCCAAATAATGGTAAAACATCTAATAACATGGCACAGGGAGTATTTCCCCAGAATTTGATATGGATAACATCATAAATGTTGATATATTACTACTGGTCAATTGGGGTTAAAGTTATTCACACACTCATGTGTACATTTATATTCTTTTAGCTTATCTATGTTGTTAAAAAAGAACGTCGAGGTTACAGGTTACAGTTACAGATTTTCATTTTGTATATTGTTGTTAAACTGATGTCACACCATTATGATTAAATCTTTTTGATACAAATTATTTATTTATGATACAATGTATGTATCTATGTAATTTTTCTGATAATATAAAAAAAAACATGGACAGTCCATTTTAAAGTAAACATGTACATTAAAAAATAATGGTATATATGCCTTGTTAACCACATCAATATTCAGTCCATATGTAAATCAAAAAAGCAAATCTTTAAGGAAACTGAGCTGTTTCTTCATTGGTAACCTCAACGGTGCTGCTAAACTAGCTTATTAAGAAGTCTCCACCAAACAGCAGCTGGGGGTCATTTTAATTGGTATTCCAGTTTCTACCTGAACATTTCTGCCCTAAAAATTTAATACAAATAGCAAGTTCCAGTAGCAGCCTTTAACATGTCTTCTGCATTTGACATTTCCAGGCAAGAGATACTTAAGGGGCAAGTACTGAAATATAAAAAAAAAGGTAAGAATATGAACCTGATACTATATTCCTGTAAAGTATGTTACATTTGTGTAAAGATGTGATGATCTATAATGAATTGCTTGCTATCCTATTTTTTTATGTGACCTGTTTGTTTTCTGTATCTTGTTTTAGGTTTGCCCCTGTTTTAAATGCTTGTGTGTTGGCATGAAAGAAGTGTGAAAATCTGGCATCAGTAAGTAGCAAGGATTTAAAATGCTCCAACGTATGTGTGTGCATTGGACTCTTCTTGCTGTTCAATAAAATCAGCTCATTTGCTAGAAATAGATTTCACTGAAATGTGTCATTTTTACCAGGCAAAAGATGGTCAGCAGGTAAATTCCACATATCCTTGGATGGCTTAAAAGAACGTGAGGTTGGCCACCTGTCAGCCAATGGATAAATGCTGACAACAGCTCTAGCAGAGTGTAGATCCGGTCTCCCAGATAGAAAAACTATAATACAGCATGGCAACGTTTTGCCGGGTATACTGCATAAATTTGGAGTTCTTAAAGGCGACTTAAACGGTGCCAAGGAGTTGGAAGATCAGGTAAGTGAACATGGCACAAATGGCACAGAGGCACAAATATATGTAGCCCATCGTCCTTTCAGAAATCAAATTATTGCATTGTATAATAGTATACAGGGAGCAATAAAAGTTACTATAGGTATATGCCAGAACATGATACCTGCTAGTAGCTTCATTGTTCCTGATGCTTGGTGATTTTCATTGCTTGACATAGAAGTCGTGTAAATGCAAGTCTGTAACCCATAGCTACCTATGAGAATTTATACCAGTACAAAACCGATTCTGATTGGTTATTGTGTGGTATTGTACTTTAGAATTAGAATTTAAGAATAAAAAACTTTTTAATGACTAAGGGCACATGTTATGGGTTTACTGAAATATATTTTAATCTACACGAAAAATGGCTTGTTAATTACAGCAATTATAAGCGTAACTCAATGGTTTTAATGCTTTGCTTTTCAACAAAAGTTAGCTTTTCTTTACCTCTGCATGCTTTTCTTTCAAATTTGGCCTATGAAGCCGTAAAATACATACATAAAATAAACCTTATAGTATAATTTAACCTGATTTTCCACACTTCAAAGCGACCTCACAGAACAATTGCAAAGCCTAGCCACGAAGCATAACAACACATGGGAATACTCTTGATCCTTTTTAATGCAAGGAATTTCCATTTTCTGGCAAGAGGTCAAACATTGATTATAAAGTATTGTAACCATTACAATGGGCCAATGACTGTGAAAACAAAAAAAGTTACTATGAACCTTCAAAGTATGTTATAATTCTGGCAACAATATTTTACTTTTACAGTTAATAAATGTATAGGGAAAATGCCATTTAATAAAGATATTTATAAAATGAATGAATATAGTGTATGTGGTTGTCACTGAATACTATAATATATATGTGTATATATAGTAAAAGATGTAAAATATCAGCAGAAAAGATGACTTTTAAGACATGGTCAGGGTATAGAAGTCTTAAAAATAAAGAACTGTCAACTTATTGACTGCTGATAAAGGATGCAGATATAATTTCTTATAAAGTTTTGATGTTTTAGTCACCCCAAGTATCAGTTGAGTGAATATAGTGGTCTGGAGTGGGTGGGAAGCTGATGGATCCAGCAAACCTGGAATGGATTTTGAAGTTATTTGCTATTTGGTAGCAAATGTTTTGAATCCTGGACCAGATCCATTCCAGCTTGGAGAGCTTCATTCAGGCTAGTATGTTTTAATAGTATAGTGTGATATATAAAGTAAAGGATTATTTAGTATGTTATTATATTATGTTGACTTTATATCCTTTTTACATATCATTGATGTAAAATACCCACAGCAACTGTAGTCACCACTTAAACAACAAAATGACAAAAAAAGTTTAAATTATTTTAACGCCTCAAAGTTTTAAATGTAATGCATTTCAAAATAGAGAATATAGATATGATCTACACATCAAAGAAAAATCCAGTTTTGGATTACATATTGGGTGCTACAGTATATATATAAAAATATAATAAAGAACTACATTTCTCTTATGGATCTGGAAGCTATGGTTAATGATCCCTTTATTTTAGAAGAACAATCTATAAATTGTATGTTAATAATATATAATTATATACTTACAGTTCAGTATGGTGATTTGGATGGTAAAGCTGCCAGACTAGGAGGAAAGGAACACTTGAGTTTTTAGAACCATACTGCTGTTTTATCTTTGTGTGCTTGTTTTTGCCATTCAATTGTATGGATCAGTGTTTCTCATTCTTTTTATTTTGGGGGAACTCTTGAAATAACTTTTATGTCTTTAGGGAACCCTTCTTACAATTAATATATCTGCAGTTCACAGTATATTAGCACAGAGTTCAGTGGGAAGAATGTCTATTACATTGCTGGCCAATGGGAAGGATGTGTCCCTTACCAAAAAAATCATTGGTGTTTGTTAAAGGGACCTAAGTGGCACAAATTTCTCATTGCTCTAGGAACTTACAGCCACAGGAGGAATACTAGGGTACCACAAAACCCGGGTTGAGAAACACTGCTGTAGATCATTGATATCTGTTATCATAATTAATATAACTGGTTTCCAATTGGAAATCAACACTGTGTAACATTTTCACATCACTGTCCAAAATAAAAAAAAAGATGGCACCTTGTTTCTCTTTTTTCCACAATTCTTTGTAACAGAACTGAATTATCGAGTACATGGAATGAATGGAATTGAGCCAGCAGGGGTAAACAGAGTTAATCTTGCTCGAGAGGGTAAAAGTTTAGTTAATTGGGGAAAACACAGGTTCTCTTTAAGTGTTTAATACCTGGCTGTAAAAAAACAAAAAAAACAAAAAAAACAATGAATAATGTAAAGCAAATGTTAAACCAATTAGAGTAAATTGGTGCAAATAAACCAATAATTGTTTTAATGTACTAGCTCTATATGCATGAGGTTTTCCTAGTTTATATACTGTACCTACTCCAAGTGGAATTGTGGAGTGTTCATAGTGATGCTTCCACTGTGATATTTTCATCACACTTTTAGACTTTTTTTCTTCATGGGTGCAGTTTTTGTTTTTGTTGGGGGGGTGGGGGCTTTACAGCTGTGATGATTTGGTACACATATATATGAACACATATTTATATAGGGAGGTCCCTTATTTTTCTGATTATAACCGTGAAAGGTGTGTTATATACTATAGCTGCTCAGATATTGGTTTTGGAATATTTTTACATTCTCCAGAACATTTCTGTGTATTAAGTTTTAAACATTGCTTCAGTTTTCTGGTAAACTCTCACAGGAGAATAATATTGCAAATATATTTTTTATATAAAAAAATAATTACATGGACATGAATGAACATACACACATATGTAATAGATATATATAAAAGCATATTGCAAAGACAATAGATAGAAATAGAAATATTTATTTTTAGAAAGTTTTTATTTTATTTTATGATTTCACTAAATTAAATACAAACAAATGTACCATTAGTAAAAATGTTTTTTGAATTTACTATTAATAGTGTAAATTATTTAGGTATTTAAATTCTGAAAGGTTGAGGAGACGCTTGAGTTTTTCATACTCAGTATGTGCTTAATTATATTTGCTGGCACACAATTTCAGGTTTGTGCCAATATTTGAAAGGAGAATATATTTCATACTTTCCCATCTTTACCTCTACACTTACTGCACATTCAAAGTTGCATGACAGTTGCTTCTCCCTTAATGAGACCCAGTGCTGGACTGAGATATTATTAGAGATCTCTCAGAACGGGTCAGATGCAGTCACTTGTCATTAAATGTAAAAATAAAAAATAAAAAAATTAGACTTTCCAACATGGTAGGTAAACAAAGTAGACTGACATCTATTGTCTGTCCAGCTGATGCAGTAAAGTATTTCAGTGTATACTATTTTTGAGCCCATTATACAATGCTAAAAGACAAGTATAACAAGAGTAGTTGTCACAGTTAGTTACAGGTATTTGTATGCAACCTGACACATAAATCTCCACGCTATACTTTTCAGCTTTCATATTTTTAAGATTATTTTAGATAACTAGGAAATAAAATGACTGAACATTGAATCTTAGACACTGACTAATAATACATGTATAAATAGTAATATAAAAAGCATGAACTCTTGCAATGGCTTATACAGTTTGGATTTTTTTTTCTAGTTTGATTGGATAGATAGATAGATAGATAGATAGATAGATAGATAGATAGATAGATAGATAGATAGACAGACAGACAGACAGACAGACAGTTATTTTTTTCCATATACGTTTTGCATAGGAATTTTAAATAAAAGACTCAGATTTGAGAGAGTCTGTGTTTTTCGATGACTTAAGGGCTGTATTTATTTAAATAGACAGTGAAACTGTGTTCACTATGAAAACTAATCAGGTAAAGAATATGTTTAAAGCATAGAGATTTATTATGTATATGATTGTATTGCTAAAACAATACAGTTTCACCTACACAGGGAACATGATAGCCAGGCAAGTAGCATTTTAGAAAAGGTCAGTAATGGCAGCCTACATGTTTTAAAATGGAAAGTATATATATATGTGTGTGTGTGTGTTAATAAGGTATGTACTGTGTTATTTTGATGATATAACATGTATAGTCAGTTCAGTTTTTTTAGATGTTCTTGTTGGTTTTAACTATTTTGCAGTTACTACTGTATGTAGACTTTTAAAGAGATTTAAAGACCCCTTTTTGATTCTTTTCAGTGTAAAATTAACCAGGACATTTTTTATGAGGATAAATTGGCTAATACATTATATAGAAAAGGATAAAGGCAAGAGTTTTTCTACCAGAATTAAGAGACCACAGATGAAACATTAGTGCAAAATTGGTCAGCAGAAGGACACTTTTAATAAAGAAATACAATAAATTCCTAATTTTTTCTCTGTTCTTGTGCTAGTGTTTTTTTCCTTTCAAGTAATGCTGGGGCATGCTGTAAACATAGGACAGATCTATCCACAGATGGTCAGGAATTAGCACCCAAAAAGGCCATATCAACATAAAACTAAATTTAAAAGAATATTAAAACGGCAGAATACCAACACTTTTAAAGGGAATAGTTGCATAAAAACAGTCAAGCTTTGAAATACCCCAGTAATATACAATTAGAGAATATATACTTCCAAAAATGAAAAACAAATCTTAAAATATTAACCCATGAAGCAATAGCCCACATGTTTACGGGAAGCCTTGCTTCAACCAGAAAAGCAGTTTTATATAAAGACCCTACCAGCATACAGTATAAAAATAAACAATATACTCCCAAAATCCACCCCCCCCCTCCTACCCCCCACACTCATACATTTAAACAAAAGCCTCCTAGTGAAAAAATGTTTGCTTTGGACTAGTCTAGCTTATTCTAAAGCCTCCTTAATGGCCATTCTAGGCCTGTTGACCATATTTCAAAGGACATATGACATGTACATCCTATGCCATTTTTTGTATCCCTGCTGGGACAGGGGATGAATTGAAATCAACCCGAAAATTAAAAAATAACAAAACTTATAGTGATCATCTCTGTTCTATCTAACAATTAAAAAGATGTTTTTTGCAATTATTGAATGAAAATATGGGTATTAGTTCACCAGTTTTGGAATTAGATTGTTAGCAATGTGTATGTTATGCCTATAGAGGCTGGTCCAAAAAATCATCCAAAAGGAAAACCTAGCAGAAAGCAATGGACACAATCCCGCCTTCATTTTTTATCCTTTTTTGATTTGTACCTGAATTATCATAATGTTTTGGATTGGAGATAACTTTTTAGAAACAATGTAACCAAAATTTATGTTCACATGCTGCAGAATTATCTGGGGAATCGTGTCCCAGTTACAAGCAGGTTGGTATGACTGCCTAGTAATAAAAGCCATTAAAGTGTTTAGATTCAACACATACATTTACAGTTTTTAGTACTGACTAAAATAGAACAACACTTTTAAAGGGGCAATGCTAACACAGCTGTTCCATCAGAAAGTCATATGGCTGCTACATGTTGTTTTATTATGCAAGACCTACATTTCCTATCTGTGTGTATGTGGGATATAAATACCTGTGCACTTTTCAAATCAAAAAGTAAAATGTGTTCCTTCAATTTCTGGAAATGAAAATACAAAAGTTGAAAAATGTCAGACAGCAATTTATAATAAGCAAATAAATAAAATATATATTATTCATTTGTTTCCAGCCCTGAGAATACAGCACCAAAAAAAGAATAAAACCTGTAAATCTCCAATGACTTGTCAGAAAAATGTCAATTATTCAAAATATACTGTTACCTTGATGTACTAGGGATCATCTTAAAGAGATATCCAATGAGGAACCTACCTATCAAAGTGGCACGACCCACACTAGTTTCTTCAGACATAAAAACAATTATCCAATAATGCTCATGACTACAAAGAAATATACAAAGAATATATACCAAAATACATACATACATTTAAGACGTCTTGTTGTTTGTACAGATGAAACTTTATAAATCTACAAAGTGCTACCATGTCTTTTTTTAGGGAGAGTAAACTCTCCTGGTAACCCTTCCTAACAAGCCATACTTGTTCGGTCTTTTTCAAATTGTACTGTCATGAACTTTAACATTTACTATGCTAACAGAGGCCTATAGAGTCTGAGATGTAGCTCTTGGGTATTTGCAATTTCTTTGAGCAGTGCACGGGCCGACCTTTGGCCAAATTTGCTAGGATTTCTTCACCTAGGAAGAGTGACAACTGTCAGGAATGTTTTCCATTTGTGAATAATCGTTTTCATATTAGAATTGTTTAGAAATGGAAATATAACCCCTTCACAAATTATTGGGCAGCAACAATTGATTTTCTTAGGTCATAACCGATGGCTTTCCTTCTTGGCATTGTGTTACCACACATCTGAATGAGCTAGCCCCTTAATCTACCAAAACTTCTGCTTTGCAGAAATGGTCACTCTCACTAATGATCAATGAATCAAGTGGATTTGATTAGCAATGATTAATTGATTAGCAATGACTAATCTGACTGCAACATACCCCCTTAATTCCTATAGAAGTGTGCTTAGTTTTTCAGGGACTGCATCTGCATTTTGACTTAGTCTTTGCCAAGTCAGAAATTAAACAGCAGTGTCATATACTATGGTACCCTTAGTTCTTTGATGGCTAATAAAAATATTTTGAACACTTTCCCGTACCATTAGATTTTTCATATTGGCTGTTGTCAGTGGAGTTCTTGTCTCTCACTCTGTGAGTCTTCACTCAATTTCTATTTACTGATCGACAACTAAGGGTATATAGGTCCGTGATTACTACTGATGCCCTGCAGCCTTTTTTACAACCTTTGCCCTCCCACATGCACTATGGCGATAATGGGCTGCAAGTGTTTTTTAGAGGAATATTAGCCAACTGTTTCTGGATTCAAAGTCCTTATGTTTTTTCAGAAGCTATATTTCCTAATTGTTTTTGGCTGTAAAATCCACTTGAAGGGATATTTGCTAATAGATGCTGGGCTGGCTTCAAGTCATTTGTGTTTTTTTTTCTCTTATTTGTTTTTTCCTGCAAGCTGCATAGCTTTTTAAGGCAGGGTCTACACAAACGTTTTCCCCAGCGTTTAACCTGAGGCTTTAAAAGCCCATGTTTGAAATTTCTATGTATTCCAATGGGCTAAAAATCATCAGGGTGTTTTCTTGAGCGTTTTAAAAATTAAAATAGAAAGGTAATGCAAGTAAACGCATCCACTGATTTCACTGAGGGCGTTTTCCCATGTTTATAAGTGCTTGAAACCTAAACACAATAAAAATGTTGGGAAACTGTGGCATAGACGTTTTCCAGCGGTTTAAAGGCAAGCTTTAAAACGCTAGTAAAAGTGCATACAAACACATAAACGCAGTAGAAGCGATTACATGCGTTTTTAAAACCGTCAGTTTTTAAAAAGTGGAGACACAGCCATAAAGAGACATTTTTGTGGCTAGCATCAATGCTTTTTTTAAGTCTAACGTTTATGGCTACAAGTCTTTTTAAGATTGTTGAAGACAAGAGTGCGTTGTTACCACCTAATACAATGTTCCCACAGAAGAACTAAATAGGCTTTCCCAGTGATATCACGATGATAAAGATTAAATATTTCAGTAATTGGCTTTACATCTACTTTAACAAACTATGCTTGAGTTCTTTGTTTTGCAGTGCTGTAGTAATTCACTTGTGTGCCCTGCCTGTGTGTGTAGATTTATACATCAAAAATTGTTTTAAGGACTGATATTTAAACAAATTATTGATAACCATATCCTTTTCAACAAGCAACTAATTTTCCTGTTAATATTGCCTTTTTGTAACCAAAGCAGCTGTTGTTTATATTCAATATCATTGATGTGGATGCTTTGATTAAAAAATGGTAAAATGTTAAAACATCACCCGGTTCATCCTAAATGTACCACAATTCTTTGCCATATCTTCATAAATCCAAAAAGTCCTTATTTTGGGTTATGTACACTAGTATATACTCAACATCCTGTAGCCCATTGGATTTAGATCATATTTAAATGTTTTAGTTACAGTCTTGCCACCTAAGGCAGTGTTTGATTGAGCAGGGCAGGGCCAAAAATGTAATATAAGTAAGTTGTAAATAATAAAATGTATACAAATTATACAATAAAAATATGTAACTTGCATTGGTTAGCTCAGGCCTATTACCACTGCAATAAAGAATCAGATGTTGACACTAACTTGCACTGATCTATAACAAAACATACAACTTAAAGGTTTTACCCAAGTAAGTAATTTAATTCACATGTAACCAAAGATGAAAAATGAAAAAAAAACAAAACAAAAATCCTTTACATTCAGGACCATACAGACTATAACACCTCTTACAAAATAACAACACACTTAAAATCAAACACTACCCAAACTAATAAAACCAGCAAAAATATCCAAAAGTGTATCCAAGAAACTTACAATGTTTCCCCTGTTGGGGTAATCTAGGTCAGGGGTCCTCAACCCCCGGTCCGTTGCCCACACTAGAAAGGGCGGAGACCGCAGCTCTGGGCGGTGCTTCCCCCAGTTGGGTCAAAATAGTGGGGTGGGATAGAATGCTTTACTGTTTGGGTACAGTGGATGCCTTTTAATTAGTACAGGAGACATTGCCAACATCACAAACACACATGCCCTTTGTTGAAGACTGATATAACGGTCACAATATGTGTAATATAAGCAGTTCTTGATGGATATACTCATCAGACATTTCACAGAATATAGGGGTTTTTTATAGCTGACTGGGCACATCATTTAGCCTTAAATGAAGTAAATAGTTGGTATGCCTTTGGTTCACAAATGGTTAACTACCATTTTTGTACAAGATTGTCTAGCTGACTGAGGTGCTAAAGTTTTTCGTTCCATAATCAGTTTTGTCAGAGAAATATTTCTGCCAAAAGATAAATAAATATGAATGCTCGATTAATTTAGTAAATTGAGTAAAGCTCAGCTAAATGTAACCATCCAATCACATTCACATAAAAACATGTTTGTTTAGATTTTCTTGCATGTAAGTGGGTATTTTTTTCAAAATGATCATTCACCACATTCAATACTTTAAGTAAGTGAAAGTGTTTTTGTTGGTGGAAGGCAAATTTTTTGGCCAAAAATCCATATATATCATTATCGTGTTTTATTTTTTGATTGGAGGTATCTCTGGGGTACACATCCATATTACTCATTACCCTTCCTGTTCTATATATGGAGAGGTGACCCAAACATTGTTCAGCACAAATTGGATTACTTTTTATGAATTAGGCATGAGCTCAGCTAAGGTTAAATTTAACAAAAACTGGTGCAATGCTTGGTACAAGCCAATAAAAGTTTCCCAATGTCCTTATTGGTGAATCACCATGATCTGGATCAAATCCTGGTATGTGAAAAATTGGTCCACGTATGACTATCCAAAATAGGAATTTACTAAAGACTTTTGTGGCAACAAGGTGGTTAATCATGCACTAATGTAACACTCTTAACAAGGACCTCATTTATCTAAGAGCCCATCTGACGGTGAAACCTTAATATGAAAACTTTTGTCTAGCACTAGTGATTTGAAGATGTTTTGCTCCATGCATGTGAACTCAGCAGGTGATTCTTGCCTAACTTTGATGTCAAACAGCACAAAACTTCAGTGACTAGTAGCTTCAGAAATGCAATAGACATAGCTGAGTCTTCATATGAAGCTCATGCTTGAACTACATCAGAAGAACTGACATCTATTATGGCAAGTAAAGACAAGTGTTTGAAAAGAGATTCAAACAGAAGTGTCAAAATTTATAGTGCATAGTTTTATATAAGTTGATTTTAACCAAGCATATCCCTATGAACTCTGCAGGGTAGAAAAGAAATTTCAAATGGCAGAGAAATTGTTGTCATCTAAGGGCATGAGATGTTTTAATAGCTTACGAAAGAAGGTTTCTGAAAGGTTTTATGGTGATCCACATATTTTGACTGACTAATAAGACCCATCATTGCAATGGTGGGAACAATAGAAATGTACACATCAGTGATGTAGAAAAAAAGAAACCTAAAATAATTGGCTGTTTCTCCATCTTTCAAGGTTGTGCATTGTAGAAGATAAACAGTACTGCTAAAAATAAATTTGTTCGGCGATTTGCAACTATATTTTGATTTTCAAATATTTGTCTTTTTTTTTTTTACAGAAGGATTTTTAAAAAATGCAATGACTTGTCATATCAAACTATTATTGTCAACATTGTTTGCATTTTTATATTATTAAATGCCACTACCTTAATTTGTATTGGGTTCAGTCTCAGAAAAAAAAGAAAGAACTTTATAAATTAACGTAGTTTTTATGAATTCATATCCTACTGGTTTACTCACAGCAGTGTTCGGAGACTGTCACCACGGAGCCTAGTGTCACAAACCAGCCTAATTGTCCTTCCCAAAATGCTCTTACGTTCCATTTGACAACCATTAAAATAAAGCAAGTCTGCTTGGGCAAGGGCTCAAAACTCAGCACTTGTGCTATAATTTCCTGCTTGTAATCAACTGATAGCAGTGTGATTGGAGCTCTTAATAACCCCGGATTATTAGAATACCCTGTGTGGCAAACCACTTAATCAGTCTCCGTGCTCCTGGGTCTCTGAAATAAACTGCATTTCTAAACTATAAAAAGCATGTTTAAAACAGAAACACAGGCCCAAATAATTTCACGTTATCTCCAAGCAGGAAGTTTTAATTTAAGACACTTAAATGAAATGGATCTCATTTTCTGCTAAATTTAAACAGACTAAACATTGTCAAAAGACTGAGTTATGAAACTGGAGGTGCTTGTAATTATTTAAACAGCCTAATTGAATTTATGATGGAAATGCTGATTATCTAAATTTCTAATTGGGATTTGGGATTATTGAAAGTAGAATATTGTTCCCATGAGTTTAATAGAGTATGTGTTACCCATAAAAATAGAAATGTATTTAATGTTTGTTTGTTTTTTTCTAAAAGGAAAAAATGGATAGACCATTGTTATTTTATTCACACAACGACATGTTTTTTGACTAGAAAATACAAAAGAGGACTAAATGAAAGCTCTCCAAATGTGGCTAATAGACTAGGTCCAGCAATATTTTACCAATTTTTTGCATTCCCAGAGTTGGCGTAACTAATGATTTTTCTGTGAACATGCTATGTTTGAGAGCTTTAAACCAAAGGTCGTCTAAATTTTCAGAACCTTGCAACTATTTGCATAGGTGTATATGTATACATTTATTGACAACCAGCCTCAGTGTCCAGTTGTGGCCAGAATTTAATTATTGAGCATACAATATGCAATATCTGAAGTAAGTTATGCCCCTATAATACAATTGTTTCAGATTTTCTTTGGCCATCATTAATGCAGTGTATGAAAATCAGGGCTTGGAACCCAGCAATATCTTACCTTGAAATAATTTTTGCTCCAGCAAGGCAGATTTATTTGGATGGCTTTTTGTTTATTCTAGCTTTTTTTTTACATTTTTTTTACTTTAACCATAATGGTTTTACTTGCTTGCTAAGTTCCTATGGAATGGAGCTTACCTACTGGGGTTGGAACCTGCTGAAATGCTGCAGGCATATAAAAAAGGTCCATTCAGTGTTAGAAAGACAGACTAGCCCTTGTGGTTGTATATAGAAGGGACCAATCCCAGCCAAAAACCTTTATGTTTTGTTTGCTATGCCCTGATTTTGTGTAAAACATTTGCCTGTGGACTGTTATGTTAATATATTTGACTTCTGTTTGGAAAATTACACTGAAGGTTGTACATGAGAGCACCTGAATTCAGTCAGCAAACTTATAAATTGCCTATTGGCTATGAAAAACATTTGCCTGAATCATTCAGCAGTCACTATCCATTTTGGTTCCTTCCAATAGATTTGGTCAAGCTGCTTTTTTTTATAATTTTTTAATAAAAATTATTTTAAGATTTTTGCAATAAAAACGGGTGCAAAATCAAAGTCAAATTAAAAATAAAGTGAAGAAAAACATAACAACAAATCATAAATAATAGAAAAACAGGAATAGGGAGAAAGAGGGAGAAAGTTCACAACATACATCCGTTTGATACATGAGTTGTTTAGTGTCAAATAAAACATTACAGTATCACTAACATATATTTACATTTCTGTAGAAAATTATTGTCAACAAACTAGGATAAAAGTGGATCCAGGATACATCACTCCCATACATAGTTCAAACTATATCTTAAACAATATTAAGTATGTACTACGTAGATCTCCAATATTTGTGTAACTGAGAAAGACTGTTGCATGAAGGGGTACCATTGAGAGAAAAACTTATCAATAAATTTGTCATCTTGGATTTCTGCTTCAATTATTTCCTTAAAGAACACAGATTTTAAGACATTAAGGCATAATTTTTTAAGGCAACAGTCATTTATTTACCTATACGCAATAGTCAGAATAAAATGAAAGTGAACAATAAATACTATTACGTATTGCATATTGTAGCATACAATGTCTTTTATAAAGCAACAAAACCATCAGCTGGTTGAAACATTATTATTTAATGCACTGTAAACATTTTGCATATTGATAGGAGGAAACAAATAGAGGAGGAAATAGAAGAAATGGACAACAATAAAGGGTAAGGGAAGGAGATTATGTAAGGAGAATTGGAGGGAAGTAAGAGAAGTGATAAAATCCTAAAAATAAAATAGGGAAAATCTATAAAAAGTGGGTTAGGGGGTAGAAGAGTGGGATGTCCACGGGCTCTTAAGGTCTAGTAGGCTGAATAAATTGGCCATGTTCCTAACTGAGGTACTGACCTTAAAGGAATGTGCCAACTTGTCATGCAAAGTTGTCATAGTTAATTATTCTGTCATTACTCTAAGGCAGGGAGCAACCTGATCCTCTGACAGGGAAAACAAGAATGATGCCACTTGTTCCAAAAATGTTGTTAATGTCTTTTTTTGTTTTGAAAGCTACTTTTATTAAACTACATTGCCTTTATGATTTATTATGCCTTTAGATAAACATTACCCCTAAAGCAGACCTAAACTAAATTTTTTACATTACAAAAGGGTAAAGCCCCTTCCTTTCTGCTCCTGGCTGCACCTTTTGCGCATGTCTGATCTCGTGCACGAGTAGAAGGGACATTTACCTACTTTCAGGGGAAAGAAATGCCAATCTTAGGCATGCACAGAAGAAGGAAGAAGACAAACAAAGATGGCAGTGCCCGGTGCTAGGACGAAGGAGAATTCCAGGATGGCGCAGGACCTGATCATGAACTTTTCCAGCAGGATCGAGGGATCTGCAAAATTAATGCCCATCTATCTATGCCTGATTGAAGGCACTGAGAATACCTGATCAACTAATCCTGTTTGTCTGTGCATCTGTGTCACACATTATTTATACATTATGAACACATACAAAATATGTATTTGCCAAAAAAAATGGTCATGTTTGGCTTGAAATGTACTTTATGTATTTCTAAAACCCAAACCCTAATGTTAAAAAAGTTCCTCACCATTTCCAAGCTATATTTTCCACTGATTATATTTTTCCTTGTAAATGCACTGGTACTCTTTGATTGAATGTTGATAGTGGGAATGATGTGTTTTTGAGACCTATGTGTGATGTACTAAAGGTAAATTGACAATTTTTTTCCAATGTTGGAATAATAAAGGGTAGGTATGGGATTCAAGATCTTAATAGAAGTTTTGGAACATCCCTCAAAAATCAGCATGTTGGACAAGGAGTTAATTGATTACAAAATGAGATAAAGGTATTTGTATAAATGGTTTTCTATGCGTTATGTTACCATCATTGTTAACAACATTTGGGTCCTCTATTTGAACAGGTGCACTCGTATCATACCTTTGATATTCCAGATTCATTCACTGTGGTTTTCCATGATGAAGAGTAGTCTTAGTCCAGCATGTAATGTATTGCAGCTTAGCTTATACCTTTTTGTATTTAACCTATCAGTTCTACCTTTCTTTGGAAGACTCTATACTAGCTCTCCATAGTCCTTAGGACTTAGAATATATTTTTTAATCCCTTATAAAAAAAAAAAAAACAATATCAATATAGCTCTGTCTCTAGGTATACATCCAGTAGGTGTATACATCCAAAACTGCATCTTTATTTATTGTTGTGTTACCCTACCAGGAACTTTATATATTGAGTATCAACCCTCCTATTGCATGATACTTCCCCCAGCTCCTAGATTGTAAGCTCTTTAGAGCAGGGTCCTTTCTTCCTCCTGTGTCACTGTCTGTATCTATCTGTCATTTGCAAGCCCTATTCAATGTAAAGCGCTGCGTAAATGTTGGCGCTATACAAATACTGTTTATTAGTAAACCTTTTTTTTTTTTTGCTGGGGCAGCATGACATTTTCATTCATTAGTGTCATAAGCCACAGCTGGCATTACTATTTTGTCAGCTAAAAGTGCCCATCCTGTGGCAATGATTAGAAGTATACCTTTCTCCCAACATCTCAGGATAAAGAGGAACTGTACTAATCCTGTAAATCTTGAAAGTCAAGCTAATGAGTTACAACAAGGATTACAAAAGAAAAGTTACAGCAAAAAAATAATAAAGAAGACCTATCAAAAAAAAATTAAAAATATAGATAGAAAAAGTATGTTTTTTTGTCCCAAAAACAAAAGTAGTAAATGAGCAATCAAGAATCATTATGAAATACTTGAGAAATCATCAAGATATTATAAAAATTTATGAAAAATAATGACCAATATTGTCAAGTGATCCGCAAATCAAGAAATTTATAGGGGACCATTAATCACTTATCAAAGAGGGCTATCATTGAGAGATAGCCTACTTAGAAGTCACTTCTCAATGAAAAAGGAAACATCAGGAATTAAAAGGAGAACATATGTTGCAAGAAATGCACAGAATGTAAATGGATTTACCAAAAGGGGGAATCTGGTTTTGAGTTGCCAAAAGGTGTAAAGTTTGAATAATGAAAACATGTTACCTGTGAAACTACAGGAGTGATCTATATGGCCATCTACTTGTGTAGTAGCTATTACCAAACTAAGAGGTTAAAAAAGCAGATGTATAAACATATTTATATGAATCAAAATGGCAAAATTACTACATCCCCAAGGAAATGAAACACAATTTTAATAAAGATGAAATAAGAATTTTAGATCTAGAAAAAGTTAAAATGAATATGAAAGGTGGAGATGTGGATAAAATACTACTACAGAAAGAAAGCAGATGGATATACAAGCTGAATGCCACTAATTTTCTGGGATTGAATAAAACAATGAATTTATTAGAAAAAGTAATTTTTCTAATAAAAGAAAATGTATTCTGAAAGATAGGTAATGCTGTTTTTTATAAACAATATTATTATTTGTGATCTCTGCAAATGCCACTGCCAATGACTAGAATCTTGATTTAAAAATTCCTACTTAATTAATGAGTTGTACAAATTCATATGTTAGAAAGAATGGCAAGTGCAGAATTTTAAAATGATAAAATAATTGAAAATTTTGGGAAAATGTTGCTAATTAATCAATCTATGAAGGGAAGTTGGTGGTGAAGGTAGGGGTCTCCTAACCCTGGATGCGAGTCACAGCTACATTGGCAAGCATACCATGGGAAACAAAAAGGTAAGACTAATTTAAGTTAAATTCTATGGGTATAACCCAGAGGCACACCTGAGGCATGATTACACAGGTGAAACCGCGTTTTGGGAGATGATATAAAAAAGAAACACCATTTTGATCAACACAGGGAGCAAGACCTTGAGAAGGGAGATCTAAGTTCAGGGGTGAATGAAAAAAATTGTTTGTGAATTGATGGATGATCTTTCAATGTCTCTTTCTAAATAATTAATATGCATTAATTATGTTGGTTTGATGGATAGTCACTTCACATTGAAAATAGGGAAAATGTTGCTAATTAATCAATCTATGAGGGAAGGTGGTAGTGATGGAAGGAGTCTCCTAACCCTGGATGCGAGTCACAGCTACTTTGGCAAGCATACCATGGGCAAAAAAAAGTAGAACTATTATGAGTAAAACTTTTTTGGCATAACCCAGGCGTGATTACACAGGTGAAACCATCTGTTGGGAGATGATATAAAAAGGGGACACCATTTTGATCAATACAGGGAGCAATACCTTGAGAAGCAATCGGGTAAGTTTCTTTCTGTGTCTCGTTTTATATATTTATTATGCATGAATTAAATGGTTTAAACTTTTATTGTGAGAAAAGAGCCAAATATTTGTTTATTTAACTGGTGGTTAAATAAACAAGTAAGGTAATGAATAATATTAGAACTAAAGGTGAGCACAGAGATTGTATTTATTAGCTAAGGATATAAACATGGATGTATATATATACAGTATTTAATAACAATTAGATTGAAAAAACAATTAATTTATGTGATAAATTGAATTATAATTGTATTTATTTGTATTTAGAATCATATACGGTGTAGTTAAGATTTGTTCTTTTGATGAAGTTGTAATAGACAAAATGTGTCAAGAGCAAAACCTTATGAAAGAGAATTGCCACAAAGAAAGTCTGTATACTTAAAAAAAAGTATTTAAAAAACAAAAAAACAAAAGATGTTTTGATGTATGTGAACCAATATGGTTGTTTTATTGATATGTACGAATAAATATCATTTATGAATTTTAAACTGTGTGTATAAAGATTTAGTGATTGAGAGTACCTAAAAAGCCTCCACCAAATCTTTTTCTGATTTCTGCATTTGATTGCATTGGATGCAAAAGGGTAGTCTGCATTTTATTTACACTTTATTATTGTTATCCAGTATTTATATAGCACCAACATATTACACATATTACAAAGTCATGTCACTAGCTGTTCCTCACAATCTTAAGTCCTACCATAGTCATATTTCATTACCACAGTCTAAGGTTAATTTGTGCGGGGGGAGCCAAATAACCTAGCTGCATGTTTATGGAATATGGAAGGAAACCGAGGAAACTCCTGCAAACTCCATGCAGATAGTGTTCTGGCCGACATTGGAACCTGGGACCTATCGCAGCAAAAGCCAGAGTGCTAATCTTCTAAATGTGCACTATGGGGCATTAGGGGTATTCAATTTAGGGTAGTCTTTTTTGACCTTTTCAACAAGAGGGAACCCTGGAAATAACTTTCAGTTCTTAGGGAACCCTTGCCACAATTACTATATCCACATCTCAAATTACATTAGTGTGGTGATCAGTAGAAAGAATTACTTAAGTCTCTCAATGCTGGCCAGTGGGAAGAATGCCACCCTTACAGATAGCCAAAAAGATCATTAGTCTCAGTGGTAAGTGATCTGAGAAGCACAAATTACTAATTGCACAAGGAACATCTAGCAACTTCTGGAGGAACCCTAGGGTTCCACAGAACATCGGTTGAAAAACGCTAAGTTAGAAAAAGGCAAATATGAAAAGGTATTGTTTTAATATACCATTGGAAATTTTTTTAACTGTGCATTGTGTTAACACATGATAAAAATCACACTGCATATATTGCACAGCACTTTAAGAATGTCATCCCAATGTACAGTAGGGATGAGAGGGCGAGATTTGTAAGTTCGATCTCGTGGCGAATCGGGCCTTTCTTGGTTACCGAACATTAAGCGAGAACGGACATGTGATTCGCCATGAGGTCGTGTTCTCGCAGAACAAACAAGGGCAAATGCAGGGGGGGGGGAATGGCGACTCTTTCCGGTGGGGATGGTGTGGCTGGCAGCAAATCATTTGCTCCCAGGATGCACAGCAAGGCCCAACAGCACAATCAGGAGAGATCTAAGCATACAGGGAAGGAGGGAGGGGTTCGTCACTCTATCTTGTCTGGGAAAGAAGCAGGGAGAGAAGTGCATTGTGACAGGGACAAGTTAGGAGCCTTCTGTATATCTTGAAATATACAGATTGTGCAGTTTTTGATGCTACCTCTTGCTATTTAGCAAAAAAGGCCGAAACATTTCATTCTGATACCACTTGCTATCGGTCAAAAAAGCCAGACAAATTTCTGTATTTCGCTAAAAAAAACCCAGATATTTTATTCTGATAGCACTTGCTATCAAAAAAGCCAAAAAAGTTTCTGTGTTTTTCTAAAAAAAATACAGATATTTCATCTGACACCTCTGACAACCACTGTTGTAAGATTGAGGGTTGGCATTCATGTCATCCACTTCATGATGCAAACTAGCAATATCGTCTACCTTCCTACCGCTTCTGGCACCACAGACTACAGCAACAGTGCTGGAGCACAAAACATCTTGGTCTGGCACAAATTTTAGATATTTGTATTACACACTTCTGGGTGGAATTGACGATGGACTACACCCAGCTCTAGATGCCAGTTACCAATCTGGTACCCGCTCCGTCTCAAGGCCCACCACCTCCTCCTGCTGCTGCCGCCACCTGTCAGTACTCCATTCACTAAAATTGTGTTACACACTTCTGGGTGGGTGGCACTGCTACTGCTCTCGCTGACCCACGCTACGTCTCTCCTCCATCCTTTTGCCTAATGTCACTGCGCTACTTGTCTACAACTTTATGGGTGGCATTCCTAACACATGTCATCCAGGTCATAATGCCAGCTAGCAAATATTATTATTCCTAAAGAGGGTTTATATAGCGTAAACAAATTATGCAGCTATATAAATTAAATAGGGCTGCGTACATTAAATAGCAATGCATTCTCCTGCTGTTTTGACAGCAGAGACTGTTGCTCGTGGGTTGAGTTCACCCTTTCTGAATGTCCTAATGTTTATGCTGCCTTCTGGAGGCTATCCATTGCGCAAAAATCCCATTTGCCTGCTGTCATTTTTGCCTGCCATTTTCTGGAAAACGACAAGGTCTATTGGAACTTTTGTATTTTTCCCTTGTTGCTGTTCTCCTACATATACCTAGCAAATGTGGTGGTTCTAACATGTAAAGGGGCTTTGCTAATAATGTTTAAAGTCATTCCATTGACTTTAATGGTGATAACTAAACAGTTTTCTCGAACAATTTCTCGAACCCACCGGAATTTCTAGGAAATTCTTGCGAGACTGTCAGAGCCCTTCTCGCTCATCCCTAATGTACAGTACAATAGATACTGATGCACTTCAATACATATAGCAGGTTTTGTGGTGTGATGTGTTCAGAAGTTGCAGGTCCAGTTTTAATGTACACGTTTCAATAACAGTATTTGATTCTCTACCAGCTAATGTTTCAGGGAATGTAAGATTTCATGTTTTATAAATAGAGCCCCCAATGTCAGACATTACTATTTGGGTGGTGTTTTGAGTTGGAAAAAAACTGTGAGATGCTTCAAAAGCTCAGCTTGTGTGTTTACAATTAAAGTGGACCTGTCACAGTATTAATACTGCAGCTGAATATTAAAAATTAGGCAGTTGTTTCAATTTTCATTGCTTTCATAAAGGGAGCCTCCCATTACATTAAACAGAAGTCATTGTCTGATTTATAAGATGCACACTAGTTTCAAGGCATTCATTTCACATAAGTGATGCTGAATAGGTGTTTCACTTCCCTAAGGTAGACATGAGCTGGATGATGACAGCCCTTCTCAAAAACGTTTTACCTTAAAAAATACTTTCTTTCACAGAAAAATTATAGTTGTTCACATTTTTACTCTTTTCGGAGAGTTTTTTTGTAGGCTTTAATGGTAAAGCTCCTATCCCCAAATTGTCCTCATCATGTACAACGCTTCAAAGGATGCTCGCACTGTACAAACTAATAATAATAGCTTAGAGGGGAAAAAGCAGTTATGCTTCCATGCTTTAATACTACATATGGCTTTATGCTAAAATGAGGAAGTTTCTTTCATTTTGCCAGACTATTAATTTTTAAAACAGAATGCATGTTTGGGATTCTATAAATTTCAACAGTTGTACAATTATTATGCAATGTATTCATGTCATTTCCATCTAGCATATTTAATATGTAGAATGTACCTTTATGCGTCTGCAGAAAATACAGACTTTGCAGCCCCCAGGCGTGAGATTTTTTTAGATAAAAAAGAATCAATGTCATTATATCTCTCTCGAGCATCATAATTATTCGTCTTGCATACAATATTTATTTAAAACTTAGAATTAAACTTCAAGAGCTGGTCATTTGAAAACTGGCGGTGAGTGAGCAGATCTTGTCTCTGTGAAAAAAAAGAAAGAAAGGAAAAAAAAGAGAATATTCCTTTTAAAAGTTAAGGAATAGATCAAAACAGCCTTTCGAGTAACTGACACTTTAGTCATACAGATGCTTTTTATGTGTCAGGTTTATTAATAAAGGAAGTCCATGGGAACGCACAGAAGAAAATCTTAAGGATGTGACTGTCAGTTTTTTGATATGTCAGGTATAATTTTGTAACTCTGATTTCTGGATAGCAGTATACACATTGCATTGTACTGATGTTTGTGTACCTCTTTGTACTTCTCATTTATGATGACTGAGAAAGAAGATGAGGCGGAGATGTTTTGATACAAGATTGAAACTTGAAACTAACGTCCTTCAATTTGAACAGTATTCCTTTTTCATCTTTCTTTTCATGTTACCTTTTTAACTTTTGCCACTGATGTAAGAAAAAAAATGTATTTGAAAAGATGCCAGGTGTTGGTTCTTACATAGGTGAAAGATCACATAAAAGGAGAGTAAAATCTAGTTTTACAATGCCAAAGAAGTATAATTAAATAGGAGATCAAATGTATATCAACAACAGTGTTTGCTCTCTCAAGGCTATTGTGAAATAATTTAACATATCACATGTCTTCCTAAAGCACCATTCATGTCACATTGTCACAATAACTTTGCAGGTGATGATTTGGTTATCATATGACCTTTGTCAGCAAGAAATCCATTAAGATCACCATTAGCTTTACGTTAGCCACTTTGTATATTATGTGTATATGTGTACACATGGTAATTGGGAGCAAATGTCAGCGCTATTGTGTATGTCAATATGTAGTTTAAAGGTACCAAATAGTGTACTTCATGCACATCTGTCATGAGAACAGTAAGTACTTTTCTATCAACAGACAAAACTGCACATGGTGCAATAACACAGAGAAGTAAAATCAGGAAATATGTACCTGGCTGATGTTTATTTCTTATGGTTAATTTTTTTTTTTTGGGGGGGGGGTAAGAATTACTATTTTTGGTATTTTGATGAAATTTTAAAGTGTTTGGATTATTTGCTTTTTTTAAGCTTGATTCTTTAATTGGTCATGTACGGATTTAAATAAATGGAATACTAATCAGCAGAAATTAATGATTGAACGTGTCTGTACAACTGTCTTAAAAAATGTTTAAAAAATTTAGGGCATGAAAGAAACATTATGCACCTAACCCTTTCA
>NC_092859.1:94379816-94390193 GCF_032062135.1 Pyxicephalus adspersus
TAAATAAAAATAATGAAAATAAATAAAAATGACCATATGCAAAAAAAGAACAAACTCTGTTTAAAAATATAGTCTTACCATAGAGACTACAGAGCTTTCTTGGAGACTCTATAAAACAGTTAATTTATTTTTATTAAAATAAAAAATTGTCTATGTTTCTGTTTGTAGGTTCTACCTACCTGTGATAAAGTTATACAAAAAGCCACCACGGGAAAGTTGTAAAAGAAGCAATAATATCAGTCTAAGTGGGCCAGATGATTAGGGTGAATAGAAATACAAGGGATAATTATAGTTACAAAAGAAGTTGAAATGGACTATTTTCCTCATAATAATTAACTGGTGCTACTTGCTTTTCTATTAATTTCCTTCATCCTGTTATCCTCTCCCCCTTTCTTAATGTACTATACACAGTGCTGGTTGTTTTTCTCTGTCTTTGTTCATGCCATTACAGATTTTGTACCTCTAGATAATTCTAAGCAATCAAAGCTATTATAACTGATATTAAGTGTACTCAAAAAGTGGTTATATTTTCCATTTCTTCTTTCATCCTAGCCCTGCCACAAATGCATAAAATTATTCAAATCTTATTTTCCTCATGCCATTACCAGTGATGTGTGAACTGTTACATAGATTTAAGGGAATTATGTTTTCAGTATTAAAAGCTTAATTTTGCAAGGTATGTTTTCACTCTTAGTTAAGGCCCACAATTTTGTTCTAAAAACACTACTACGGAAAACACATTGTTGTAATTACGCTTTAAAATAATGTAATTTTGATGCTTTGCTTGTATCTAGCAGGACAGAAAATCTTTTTTTAGGGACTCTAATAACAATTAAGTATGATTAAGCATTGTAAGCTTGTATCCCTATATTCATTAACATATCAAAAAAGACGAGGCATGGCATGCACTTACACATTTTACCCTTTTATTTTTCTTTAAATTAAATATTACATTTAAAATAGCAAATTATTGAACATTTTCCCTGTAGAAAATATGCTTCCTTGCTATCATTTAACCACCTTTTACTTCTTTAAAAATAGTAGTTTGTGCCTTAAAATATATGTGCAGTCAAAACTTTTTAGGCAAAATTTTTACTGTTGCTGTGCAATAATTCATATGTATTAAAGTAGAATGAAAGTTAGAATTTTCACTCTACATAGATTAGTTTTACTATCAGTGCCACACTCAGCTCTTCCCTGTGAGAACTTTTCATTGATGTATGGGGAGCAGGTGACAAGCTTCCAAATGTTGAGGAAATAAAACAGGAGGACTCTTCCTGACAGGTAAACAGACAATAAGCAATACAATGCTTTTTTTACATGTAAAATTCTTACTCTAAATCTTTTCAAAATAGCTGTCATGAGTACTAACTCTACTTCATTGTGCCATGAATAGGTACCAAAAAGTTGCAAGTAATGTTTTTGTAATGCAGTGCAAAATGAGTGTCACTGTAGGGAACCAGCACAACAGTAGAGGAACATTTGCAACCTGGACACAGGCAATCATCAAGAGCTGCTTTAAATGTCCCTTTTTCTGTTGGTTAAGTTTTCTCAATTACTGTCTGGTAAAATAGTTGTCTCCAGGTCAATGTGTATGGGTAAAATTATACCACCATAACAGAGCCCTGGATATTAACAAAACAGAGGTTTTACTATTTTCTATTCTGTCCAAAATGAAATGTTTTAGCTGAACAGAGATTAATACAAAATTTAGTAAGCCCCACATAAAGCCCCCCGCACACACTCACGGCTGAAGGGGATTTTAGGAGCAGATTAGTCCCTGGCTTAGTCTGCACTGCTATTGGCTGCTTGGTTTTTATAGCCTTTCTGCTCCCAGTCACCAGTTGCCTGTTGTAGCAATCAACCCCCTGGCGGTATTCCCGATTGTGGCTCAGGGTGAATTTTATGTACCAAAAGCGAAAACCCCGAGCCACACTTGGGGTAGCATAGAAAAAATTCTACCTGCTCCCCACGATCCAGCGGCATCCTCCAGTGATCCCCAGCCGGCTTCTGCATCTCATCCTCGGCTTGATCAATGTGATGCGTGACGCGTCGGTACACTGGGGAGGCGTGGCCTGGCGGGAAATTTCAAAGCAGATTACATTGTAATCTTCTTTTAACACATTGATCACAGTGAACAATTATAAAAAATAAAGCCAAGTAATAAATATTAAATCCAAAAGTTTATCTATTAGTGCATCCAACAGCTTTGTCCAGTGCTCTAATTTACAGTTTGTCCACCACCAGCCCTTACCTTGATCTGACCTTTGCTTGATCTTTACCTGACCTTTTTCTCATTTCTCATTTGAGCATTTGTCTCTGACCTTGAAGATTCCTGACTTCATACTGCAAACTTGACAGCATCCATGGCTTCCAAAAGGTGTCTCACCAGTGCAAAAGCTTCTTTCTAACAGCTAGAAAGCAGCGATAGTGATTTGGAATCACTTGTGGAGTGATAGTGATTCACCTGGAAACTTGTCATCAGACAGTGACAGTGAAAGTAAACACAGCGACGAATCTGAGCTTGAGGTAAGTAATGTGCGAATTGGTAATCTATTGACCTTGGAAAGGCTCAGGCAGTGCCCCCAAGATTCCCATTTACTGGAGCACCTGGTGTGAAAATCGATCCTGAACGCGACAACCCCTTGGCATACCTGCAATTCTTTTTGACCAATGAGCTTTTTGAAAAAAATAGTTTCTGAGACAAACAAGTACGCTGCACAACAACTAGCTGCTCCACAACTGGGATTTGTAAGAGGCAGAAAGTGGGAACCAGTGACCAAGGATGACATTTGGTTATTTCTGGGCTTAGTGATATTTCACGGAGTGGTGGGCAAATCCCTGCAGAAGTGGTATTGGTCTACTAATAAAATACTTGCCACTTCATTCTTTTGCACAGTCATGTCAGAGTACAGATTTACACTGATCATGAAATATTTACACTTGGCAAACAATGAGGAATTTGATGAAACTTCTCATCCTGCACCAAAACCGAAGAAAATTTGGGAAGTATCTCAAATGATTCTAAAAAATTTCCAACAGACCTATGTGCCAGAAAAAGACATCAGATCAGATTAAAGTCTAGTGGCCTACAAGGGGAGGCTTAGCTAGGTGCAATACATTGCATTAAAGAGAGCAAGATTTGGTTTGAAATCCTTTATGCTTTGCGTCAACTGGCTGCATTTGCAATTCAGTCCTATACACTGGAAAAGGGACAAAATTCAACCCAAAATACAGCATCTATGAAATCTGTTCTCTCACTGATTGAGCCATTGCAAAATCAGGGCTATTGTGTCACAACCGACAACTTTTATACTTCTGATTTTCTTCTGGAACACAAAACAGACGCTTATGGAATCATTATGGCTAACCGGCACAACATGCAGTTATTGTTTGCAAAGAGGAAGCTGAAGACAGGAGAAATGGTTGCCTGGCAGAAAGGCAAAATGATGGCCCTGCGATAGCGTGACAAGATATATGCCTAATGAGTACAGTCCATAATGCCTCCATTGTTATTGTAGGAACAAAAGGTGGGAAAGAAATTATGAAGCTACAAGTAGTGATAGACTACAAAAACACAATGGGAGGTGTCGACAGAGCTGATCAAGCAATGACATTCTACCCAGCAAAAGAAGTACTACAAAAAGATCTTCAGGCATCTTATTGAGCTATGCTTGTGAAATGCCTACATTCTTTTCAAACAAAAGAGTGACAGGCCTGTGAGTCATCCTGACTTCATTTGGAAATTTCCTGAATGTATTGTCATAAACCACCAACACCATCAATGGCCATGAAGAGACCTAGACGTCATGCTGTTGTAGTTGGCAACCCGGACTGGTCATCATTTTATGGACTACATCCCACCAACCGAGAAAAAGGCAGCACCTACAAGGATGTGCGTGGTTTGTTGCTCGAAGAAAGATGACAGTGGAAGCAAGATCCCAAGGAAACCAGGTTTTACTGTCCTGATTGTGACGTCGGACTTTGTGCAGTCCCATGTTTCAAAATTGACCATACCCGGGTTGTCTACTAATTTATCAATATTATTGCACCCTTGTTTGGACAGGACTGAAATTTCAGTCTTTTTGATTTGATTAAATTATTAAATTAAATTTATTGTTATATTTTTTTTCATTTTTCTTATAATTATTATTTATAATTTCTAACTTTATCATACCCGAGAGTTATTCCTAAGAATTACAGGCCTACATTATTAAACAACAAATTTCCATGCAAAACAATATACCGCTTTTGACATAAAAATACTGACATAATTAGACCGCCAGGGAGGTTAAGCTGGGCTGACTTGCTGCTAATGTGTACTTTGTTACATTTGCTGTTGCTGACCTTGCCTGTTTCTGATCCTGTTTCTGTTTCTGGACTGATGTTTTGCCTGTGACCCTGACTCTGCTTTTGTCTTTGCCCTTGTATATCTCGTCTGGTGGACTGATTACTCCTGAATGACCTCTGGCTCTGTATTCTGGACTTGCCTCAGCTGGGATCTTGGCACTGCTTTATCTGTGGGCTCCTGGTCCTCTCAAGGCTAAAAGCGAAGAACGAGGCATAGATTGGTGGAAGTACTTTTATAAACATAAATATTAACTAGGAATATGGTGAAACAGGCATAAACAACATTTCACTTCTTCTATGTCCTTTAACTTAATGATGCGCTTCTACTCCCTAAAACATTTCCTTGTGAATCCATAGTGGATAAATTACATACCTTGAGAACAGGTATCCTTGTTAGCTGTGAGCCCATGTGCCCAGAGGATCCTTGGCTCACAGAAATTCTGTAGTTCTAGTGAGTGTTAATAAACATGTACCTTGTGCTGGATTACAGAGTTATGAGTCTATAATGGGCTGGGGAGGTAAGTACTGCAGGAACTTTTATTTTTTAAATCTTTTTTGAATCTGGGGGAAGCCAATGAACCTACCAACATCAACTGGAAGTTTCTAAATCATCGTAGAACAAATAAATTATGTGTTGGTAATAACTATGTAGTACTTATCTTTATAAAATCTTCTCAGCGACGGGTCTGACCATTATTTTGCAAAAGCCCCTGTGCGTGTGTTCTTTTTAGTGTAGGGATACCAACCTTTAATCATTGTATGTTAAACTGGAATCTCTCTCATTGTACAATGTGATCAGTAAACTGCTAGCATGGCCAATTTTACATATTTCTGAGGATTCAGGAACTTTGGTAATGTTTTCTTTATAAACTAGTTTATTTTATGCCTATGATTTGTTTAGGTACAATATATGAAATATTGTCTACGTCCTCACTACTACATATTTAGTTTTTTGGGGTTCTTGGGCATAACAAAATATATTATTGGTGTCTTGCTCACAACTGAAGGCTATTGATGTACGTGATCTGTTAGGTAGCTTCATCATCAATATCTACAGCAGTTATCAAGACTGCATCAGATACCTCTCCTATGACTACGGCTTGTTCTTTTTTATATGCTATTTCTGTCCTTCTACAGAATCTAGCTGGGTGACAGGTTCATACAGCATTATTAAGCACTTCACAGAGTTCATCTCAGAGACTTATGCATGGATGCTCCACTTTTCACTCTGTATCTTTTCACATAAACTGTCTCCTGCTCTAATGACTAACATCACTGGTTCCCTCTTGGCCATCTTCTTTAGCATGTCATGTGTTATCTTTTTGTACAAAGGAAATACTTTTGCCTTAAATTGTTTTCCACTTTTTCATTCCGAAATAGTAAAATGTTGCCATATTTCTAACATTTGTATGCTAATTGATACATTAAATAAAAATATGTAAAACAAAAAAAACAGAACTCTATTTGAAGTTTTAAATACCGCATTAATAGATCAAAGAAAGGGAATAGGTAAAATATAGATGTTACTCAAAAAATGTATAAATATCTTTACTTACCAAATAAATGAGAAAATAATATTAATTAGAAACTGTTGAATAAAATGTAATTATTAACCCCCCCCCCCCCCCCCAAAGAAAATATTTGAAAATGAGAAGTGCATAGCAGTCTTTTATCATATATACCAATCTAAAGAGTGTTGTATAACCAAACTAGTAGTTCCTAACTTTTTTAATGAAGAAAACTCCTCTAATATATATATCTTTGTTCACATAGAATATAGAGCTAACATTCCGTTCGGGCTAATAATTAATGAAACTTGATCAAAATTGCCAGGTACTATTTAGCAAACAACTTTCCAGGATCACTACTCCTCTCTGCTAGGTTGAACTTTCTCTCTTCTCTGCAGCACTATGGTTCCAAAGCTTTATTGTTCTGCTACTTCACTCAGCAAGGGAGCAGGACCAATCAACTCCCCTCTACTATCCTGCACTGGTATATCAGTGATGTTTTTTCCTCTGTTTTTAAGAAAAAAGCTTTTTAAAGCTAATTGGAAACCGTTATTAATTCTGTTTAGCATTCAAGTACATTTGTTTTACAAATACAGTTTTTTTAGTTGACATCTACAAATTAAAAATGTGTAAAAACAGTTGGCCATGAATGTTAATTTTTAATTGTTAATTATTGTATTTTTTCATGAAATGCATGAATGTCAATCTGCATAGTTGTTTATACTTCATTTTCAAGTAAGTTTATCACATCCATAGCATCTAAAATGGGTATTATGTGAAGTGATCTGTATCTTTCCTAATTAGACCAAAAATCGTGATTTACTATTTATAAAACAAAATTGATTATTACTTCATCAACAACATTTACTAGATCATTAAGAAAGGTCTACTCAGGCTGCCTCAGGTTAATTTTTTTAACAAGCACTTTAGTTGCTAATCTGTGTTATTGCCAGCATATGTAAACTTCCTAATGCTAATTGCATTCAGCTGTGAACTGAAGAATGTTTAATTGTCTACAAGATTAATTATGCACATGTTCAGTCTGCAATGCTAAATACAAATTTAATTTTGAGACAATTGCAGCACGTGTTGTAGATATGTATATAACATATTATTCAATACTTTAATTGTACTCCTTTTTTTATACAAATCCTTAATTGTCAAATTTACGCCAAAAATGTTTTTTTCTGCTATAGATTTTACCCACCTCGTGCACCTGTACAGTAAGGATCAGATGTGAACTACATATTTACTTATTTGACAAAAAGTTTTCATATGAAAGTGATGCATATCTATTTACTATAGAATTTATCTATATAATTTACTAAACAACACAAAAAACTACCCAAAGTTATTTAGAAAATATTATTACCTAGTATTTATATAGTGCCAACATAATATGCAGTGCTGTACAAAGTCCCTATTTAATGTACTGCGCTTCATAATATGTTGGCTCTATATAAATCCTGTTTAATAATAAAGTCCATAGTCATGTAACTAGCTGTCCCTCAAAGAGTCTCACAATCTAATATCCCTACCTCAGTCATGTCTTTAATACAGGCCAAGGTCAAAAGTTTTTGGGGAGAAGCCAAGTAACCTAACTGCATGTTTTTGGAATGTGGGAGGGAACCGCAGTACCCGGAGGAAACACGCAAACTTCATACAGATAGTGCCCTGGCTGAGATTCGCACCTGGGACTTAGTGAAGCACAGGCCAGAGTGCTACCTCTGAGCCACCATGTGTTTTTTTTTTAATGTTGTATGATTGTGTAAAACTGCTTTATGAAAAAAATATACAAATATTGCAAACAAAAACTATGGAGAAGGCATAATAATAGGGGTTTAATAATCGATGAAACTGTTAGTTTGTCACAACATTTTTTTTCAGGATTTGCTTGTGCTGAAGACATGTGAGCATCAAAGGACAAGCCTTTTATGTGCACATCAGAACTACAATATGTCTGTTACATTTATTTATGAACAATGAGTAAGCAGGTGTCATTGTAAGCATTGCTGTAATGTAACATAAATACTACATACATACACTAGATAATTATCTCTCATGACAAACATTCATGATCCTCTTGTGTGGATATCTAGAATACATACTGTACACAAATCCACAATGTCATTTAGCATTCCACCATCGCAGATCTGTGAATTACCAACCAAAGACAACTGGTAATATTTCCTATAGGAAAGATGCAACAGGTTGCCTCCCACTTGTCCTCCCCTCTCCATAGAACAACACAGTGTGTATAGTGCTCAATTGTCATAGCCGTGCTGGAAGTGATGACATGAGACATCTGATGTAAGTACTGTCTTTTAGATTAGAGTGGGGAAGTGTGGTGAACTGACAAGCTTTAGAGAAAAAATCTAGAGCTTTATTGCCTTACAGGCTGCTAGGTCCTTATAACCCTTCTGCTCACAGTCCTCAGTGCCTGTTTTAGGGTTAAGCTAGGCTGACTTGCTGCTGGAGTCTGAATTTGTACGATTTACTGTAGCTGACCTTTCTTGCTGCCTGGACTGACCTTTTGCCTGTGACCCCGACTCTGATGTTGTCTTGCCATTGTATACCTCTTCTGATGGACGTATTACCTATGAATGGCCTGGCTCTGTTTTCTTGGGCTCTGTATTCTGGACTTGTCTCTCCTGGAATCTTGCTACTGTGTTATCTGTGGACTCTTGGTCCCCTGTCAGTCCTTCCCCAGACACCATACCTTGCACACTAAGTCCTGTGGGGCAACCATGTGCTGGGAAACACAACATCCCATGAGGCGAAGAGTGCAGTGTTAGATTGGAGGACTGGTGTCTGGTGAGTACTGTTGTGGACCAGGGACTTACAGGTGTCAAATAAACTGACCTGAAAGGCACAAATTGCTCATTTGCTGGAGGAACTCCTGGCAGCCTATGAAGAAACCCTGGTTGAGAAACACTGAACTGGAGCAATAGTAGCTCCAATATGTACTTTATCTTACTTTATCCCACATCACCCAAACTATTCTATTTGCCCTCTAACCCTTACATGATTATCATTGTACTTTTTCAAGGTCTCCTCTTTGTTTTCTTTTTTTGCTTTTTACACATCATTGTCATCACCGATTTTAATATTTGATAGCTAATAAATATCGCATTAACTAATTTATGTGTGCATGTTTATTAAGTTGTCATTTAGTTATACTTATATTTTGAGTCTAGTTTGGAGATATGATTATCAAATTCATTTTATACCCATGCATGCTTTGCATCGTCTCATCTATTAAAAGCTAGCTATTCTGACATACTTTCTCCTGCCTTGTGTGTGTGCTCAGAAGGAGGTAGACATGCATAATTACTCCTGCTTGCACCAATTACCATTTATCTATATTTGGAGGGGGTGAAAAACACTTTTCAAAAGGAGGTAAACACAGGTAATTACCCATACTGTTAACAATTACAAACTACAAATTTGATATATTAGAAAAGAAATACAGCATTTCAAAGAAGGTAAACATGGATAATTACACATGCAGGTAGCAATCACAATTTACAAGCAATTACTCTTTAAAACCAACTATGGGTTTAATTCATTTTACATGATACAAGCTGAAATCAAAGTTGCATGAACATTACTTGTGATTATGACAAACTGATCAGTGCAGATGTTTATTTTTAGTACACTTCATAAAAATATAATACCAGTTGCATCGTTTGGTGCATTTTAGATCAGTATGTATTTATATCTCAAATATTAAAAAAAAACTTTTACTACAATGCTAGTTTTAAAATACCTACATACATACAATGGGCAATATAATTTCCACTCACTGATGGCACCACCTGTGTGGTGTGTAAAGAGTATAACATTCACTGTGTGTGAAAGAGAAGTGTAATGTCTGTTATTAGTGCTAGTAACTCTACTAAGTGCCACTAAAGTTAAAAAGCTCATATCTGTTTTATGTTTCAATAATAAGGTTTTAAAAACATGTGTCCAATAAATCCATAAGAAATACCCTTTTTCTTTGCAGACAATTGCAATTCCCTAATGCCCATGGATACAATTCAGGCTCTGCTCTAAATGTCTTCTTTTCTAGCAAATCATTGTGCTGTAAAGAACTGAAACTACACATGCCAACATCCATGATACACAAGGGGTCTGATTTATCAAAGATCTCCAAGACTGGAGAAGATAGACATTCATAAGTACCTGGGTGATCCAGCAAACCTGCAATTGATTGATTTGAAATCATTTGCTATTATTTGACTTCTAAACTAGATCCATCTCAGGTTTGCTGGATCACCCAGGTTCCCCAATGATAGTCTATTGTCTCCAGTCTTAGAAAGCTTTAATGAATCAGGTCCATTGGATGGTATCATGGGACATGGAAATTTCTTACAGATAGGAATTTGGCTTTGCATCCACTCTGCTAACCTCTAGTATTAAGCCAGAAAATGAGAATAGAAAGCATAGTATTATTTCACACTGTGACCTAAAATTTTCAAGCCCTGGCACAATACTTGTTGCCCGAACATTGGTAGAC
>NC_092859.1:94390972-94402239 GCF_032062135.1 Pyxicephalus adspersus
TTATATTTCTTTTGGAGCTGACACTTGGCAGTAAACAATGCTTCTAAATGTACCTAAATAATTAAAATAATGTATATTTACAAAGACTAGGTACAGAACTTTAAATGCTTCAACATTTCATTCCCCTTTACTCATTTGTAATTTTAGCAAAGTCTTTTTTTTTTAGAAGAACTTTTCTTGTAGGTTTTTTAGGTATGTAATAACATAATAACATTGTAACACTGTAATAACATGTATCGTAAAACAATTAATTAAGAAAAACTGGGCCATTTTGCTGCACAATTGCTAATTTTAGCACCTAATAAATTTGTTCTGTTTATATATTCCTCAACTTCTATGCAATGCTGTTACATGGTAGCATGTTTTAGCAAATCCAAATATTTTTACATTAGTAGCATTTCTAAAATCCACATTTGTACTCCCCATCTTTTAGAGTATTTTAGAATGCTTTCTCAGGTTTTGTATTACCAAAATTGCTTTAATTAAATTTATATGCTTGTAAATCTGTTAGGTAATTATTTTAAAGTCATTATCTATATGTTACTCAGCTTTCTCTGTAAATGTGATTTCTTTATGCAATGTTAATACATTTTCCTAATTTACAACCTAATGTCACAACTCTTGAAGTTTAAGGATTTAAACACTTCTGCTTTGCCATATCTAAAAATTTCTCTATAGCCAAATTGGTTCTCTTTAATGTCTAGGAATTTTGTAACCATAAGTAATGTCTTTTGTGCAATTGTACTAAATTCAGAAATAAGCTATTTGGTTTGATTTGTACATTTTAACACTAGAAGACTGAGCACCTTGCTTTCCTAAAGCCCCTGTACAATATTTATTTATATACCTACTAATATGTTATATTGTAGTCAATGTTTTTTAGGTTTTCTTCAAATTTAACAAAGTTTCTGGCCCATTAAAACATAATTTTTGTTTGCAGATGATTGTGTAATTGAAGTCAGCAAAGCCTTGCCTTACTCACTAAGCTATACATAAAATACAAGGTGATGTTTTACTTTTTCAAATGACCAGTCATAGGGAAAGGGCTTCCTTAGTAAATCAACCCCTCTGTGTGCACAATACTACACAGTATGCACAATTTTCACTTAGTAATAGAAATTATGGCTGCTCAAATGTACATAAAAGCTATACACTGAATATAAACATATACTAATAAAGTATGGTATTTTTAATAATACTATACCTTACCATTAAATACCATTAAATGTTTGAAATATATGTTTCATATAGAAACTAAATTCCAACTAAATTCTAACTTATTTAGAAGTAGACTGTCAGAACTGTCAGTTTCTTTGACTGTGCATATGAATAATTTAGCCAAAAATGACAAATTAAGTCGTCTTCTAAACTGCATAAAAGTGTTTTTGCTTTTGACATCAGTGAATCTGTAGTATGTTAGCATTTTCATGATAATTTTTCTTTTTATGATCTATTCCTATAAGAGAGGACAGAAAACTGTGCCTCCCATGTACAAATCACCATATGATTTATATCACAAGAGACTTGTCAATATACAGACTTATTGGTTTTGGCACATTTTCTGCTGGGACAGTATTTGCCTTGAAGTGTTATATTTTCTTTTTGCAGCGAGAGCCTGAAGGCTTGTAGACAACATATGTTCACTTCATGACTTAACAAAATTGCTTCTGGTACTGAAAATGCACCAGGCTGTTTTGTTTAATAGAGGAAAAAAAAAAAGAAAAAGGAAAAAGGCAAACAGATGTTCCAAATTATGGTTGTGGTTTGATTGCTTTAATTAAAATATTTACACTAATTGACAAATCCCTAGAAATCATCTGTAGCTTGTACTGTATTATTTCAAGAGACACGGGAAAAAAAGTGAAACAGTTTGTTATGCTGGAAGTCATTGGGTGCATGCTGGGGGATAAATTGTTGTGGCTGACAAAAGTCACCGCTAGTATTTCATGACAGTGCAGTAAAAATTTTGCATAAAACAACCTTACTTCTGTTCTTGTAGGTTGAAGAAAATGATTTGATGTGGAAAAGAGTGCTAGTCACTCTCAAAATGTTGAAAATGTAACAGCTCATCATCTACAGGATCTGACATACTTTGAAATGATACTCTACAAAGCTGCAACTACAGTTGAGACTCTACTGTGTATGAGGACAAATTATCACTCCGCAAGATGAACTCCGCATTGACATCACCATAGTCTCTATTTCTATTTGAGCAGTTTCCTAAAGCATATATTTAAAACTTGATTTAGTTTTCAATACCAAAGTAAAGAATAGACCTTCTGTAAAGTTTTTATTGCCGTCTGGGTCCCAATTAAAGAAATTTTGTGGACATGATTGGATCTTCACCTAAACAAATGTATTCTGATCCTTTAAACCAGTCTTTTCTTACTTTCTTACCAGTCTTTCCCATACTTTTCATTGTCTTGGTGAAGACATGGGACAGTAAGGTAATCTTTCCAGTGGGAGCACAGACAGTAAATATACTTTAAAAAAGTTTTTTTTTTACACTTCCCCACTTTTCCAAGATTTAAAAAAAAATATTTTCAATCAGTTTCCACTGTAATTACAGATAAGTAATCTTTTATGTACACCGCTATGCTTTCCAACTAGAAACATGCAATTTGATCAGCAAAGTCAAATATTTGCCATGAATTCCAAAGATTTACATCCAGAGCATATTCCTGGAAATAATCTGCCATGCTGCTTTTTTCATTTTGTTAAATCTCCACACCTGTAAAACATTAAACCTACTAGATAAAAAGACTATGGTGTAAACATTTTAGAAAGAAAAATTGGGACAGAATTAAAATAAGAAGTTTTATCTGCTTATATTTTGCCTTCACTGATTATAATTGGCCTGCTTTAAAGCTCTCCAAAGATTGGAGGAGATAGATATCATGGGTGAACCTGGGTGATCCATTATCCTGGAATGGGTTTGGTCAATGATTGAAAACATTTTCCAAATAAAAGGAAACAATTTTAAGAAATCCATTTCAGGTTCACCCATTAAAGTCTATTTTCTCCAGTCTTGAGAAGCTTTATTAAATCAAGCCCAAAGTGTAAATTTGCAATCCAAAACCCTACAAGCCACTTAAGCAAAAAGGGGTTCCAGCATAAATATGTGCAATACCAAGCACTTCTGAACATATGAAGCACTTAATATTAAGAGGCTTGCCCTCTCTTATTGCTGCCAATGATAATAGAATGATGAGTTTCGTGTAATGATAGAATCTGGCTGAAGTTAACCCACAATGACATTCATGTGGCAATCATCATTTGCATAATTTGGATCATTTGTGTGAATTGTGACCGTGCCAATATTGACATTAAATCTTACTGTAGTTACCTAAATGCAGAGCCATTGGATGTGAACTCATGCCTTTCATTCCCTGCTTGTTGCCTCAAATCTGAACCTTGCAACCAACCTTATACCACCCAGGGCCTTTGATCATTGTGATGTGTGGGTAGAGCAAAGAAAAATGTAGTACATACAAAAAGTGTTCTGGGTCCCAATTTTTGAAGGATACATACTCAATAAATACGGTGGCCCCCTACCTGCCAACACATCATCACACCGTTTCTGCAGCAGAATCCTCTGTACAACCGGTGGGCCCATATCTTCAGGTTGGTTTGTCATACTTCTGGCATGATGTGACTATGTTGCAATGTCTGGGTTGGTGCTGGGGAGAGTCATTTATTCTTTATTCATATCTAAAAAACTGTAAACATCTTATCGTGTTTTCTTTGGGAGGGTTGGATTTTTTTGTAGTATTACTGTTCTAGTCCATTGCAACTATTTTACCAATACTTGCAGTGCTGTGTCTATACCCCTTAAACAATTGGTATTTTGTGTCATTTTACCCCGGGACTAAATATATTTTATATCAGTTTAAACTTCCAAGTGGCTTTCCATCTAACATTGACTTTGTAATTCATGGATCCGTTTGTTGTTGTTTTGCTTCTTTATCTCTAGGAATGTCTCCTTACCTTTGTTACTAATAGTGTTTTCTGTTGCTTTAGTCTTGTTACACATAGCATTTTGTATCTGTTTATACTTTGACTGACAGAATTCTGTGTAGCTTACTTTTCAGCGTCACTTTACCTCATGACTGATAGAATACTGTGTAATACATTTGTCTATCACTAACATAGCGCAGAACATTACACATCAGACTAATGCAATTTTGTATGAATGTACCCCATGGCTGATGTATTTTTGTAGCTTTTTCCATGTACTGATTGAGTCTTCTGTGGCCTAATCCCTGTGACTTTGTAGCTGTTCCCCTGAAATTAATTTTGTTCTTTATGGCTTTTCCCTTGTATTGATTGTGTTATGTGTGTTTTCTATGTGACTGTTCATTGTGGCTTTTCCTCAGTAATAATGAGGTTTTGTGAAGCAAGTCCCCTGGGGTGTTCCTTGTAGGTTTCCCTCTAAGATCTTCCCCTGGGACCTGCATAACCCTCTGGCTGGCAGCATTTTGTGCCACTTTTCCCTGTCGGCTAATGGAATTTTGTGGCTGACTGTCCCTGTTGTTTTATATACCTTTTTACTGGTATTAGTGATGCAATATTTATCCTCATTACTCCTTTAAACTGGCATTTTCTTGCAGCATGACCCATGTGTGTAATAATGTTCTTTTTGGATTAATCCTTGTAACTAATGGTAATTTTTGTCTTTTAACCCTAGTGACTGATGGCTTGATTAATGGTGTTCCATGTGGCTTTTGCTCTGTAATGAATGATGCTGTGCATCCATGCTGTGGCACATGGATTTTTTGTAAAACATAGGGATGAGCCAGAGGCATTCACAGGTAAATTTCCTCAAACTTCTGATGGCTCCGCAAAATTTTTGCGAACCGATTTTGCGAAACCATAGGAAGATCAAGGAAATTATAACAGGAGGATTCACAGGATTCCCTGGGAATCCTCCTGTTTCCGATCCCTGGGGCATTAGAGGTTAATGAATCTCTAATGCCCAGGGATCTTCTCATTGAATGTGGCCGTGGCCGCATTATATGAGAACAGTGTGCGATCCCCGGCACTAGAGGTTAATTAACCTCTAGTGCCCTGGGGATCGCACACTCTTCTCAATGAATGCAGTCACATCTGCAATCATTGAGAAGATGCCCCGCAAAGAGAGATCTCCTGATATTGTAATAAAAGTATCTCTTACAAATGATACATCATTTGTCATTTGTCATTTTGATCATTTGTAAGAGATACTTATATTACAATGTCAGGAGGTTCTCCTGTGCTGGGCATCTTCTCAATGATTGCAGCTGTGGCTAACCTCTAGTAAACCTCTAGTGCCCTGCTAATTAACCTCTAGTGCCCAGCGATCGCAGAGGATTGATGATCAGAAAAAAAAAATAGCATAATAAGATTCATTGGTCAGGATGACAATGACAATCTCACTGCTATGCTAAATATTTGGTTTTGCATATAGTATGCACTGTGCTTGAGGGATGTACTCAATTTTCCAGAAATTGCACTTAAATTTAGAATCTGTTTTCCTTATATACAAATGGAAAATGTTGTAGATATACAACATATTTTATTTTCATTAATCATATCACAACCTATAGATAATTTATCTTACAAACTGTCAAAAAAAATCCCAAAGGGTAAATTACTCTAGAGGTCTCTATGCCCTCCTACTGTATAAATTGACCTGTTATCTGTTTGCCATTTTTGTGTACTAGACACTGCTTATTTAACAAGAAACCAAATTATTGTGACTCAGAGATAGTCCTTTGATACTAGTTTTGACATTCTGCCTGAAAAATGACCCTTATTATGGAGCCTATGACAGTGTCTCAGCGTACTGATTTATAGATACAGCATAAGAAATGCTCAGTACTTGAGCTCCCCCTATGTCATCTGAATAGATGTACCAAACAGCATATGCAACAGTGCCATTGTATTCCTTTTTAGCATTTCAACACAAACCTCCTTCATATGGTAATATAAAAACATACATTGCAGTAATAATGCTGAATATGGAGAGCTGTGAACATTATTGGTCATATTTATCATTTTTCTTTAGGTTTAGCTAAATCCTCATTAACTGATTGTTAATTAGTCAAGTATTGACTTTTTTGGAAAGTTTTCCAGTACCCCATAGCAACAAAGGAAATCAAACTTTACATTGCTTTGTTTAAAATAATAAAACATGACTGTGGGAACCCAATGTTTTTATTTATATTGGTAATGTAAGTGAGTATTGCAAGATACATGGAAGTCATCATTACTGAGACCCGTCTGAAAACTGGTAATGGTAATCTGGCAGACTTGCAGGATCTAAAGAATAGAATTAGTGTCTAGGCAAGAAATTGCATGCAGCCCACAAAGTCAGAGAGGAGTCTGAACTTGCTACAGGGTATAATTTAGTGGTACATTCACAATATTGGTATAATATATAAAGTGAGCATGGTGGCTTAGAGGTAGCACTCAGGCCTTTGCAGCGCTAGGTCCCAGGTTTGAATCTCAGCCAGGACACTATCTGTATGGAGTTTGCAGGTTCTACCTGTGCCTCCGGGTACTCCGGTTTCCTCCCACAATCCAAAAACATGCAGATGGGTTAATTGGCTTCCCCCTAAAAAAAAATAATTGATTGACCTTAGACTGCATTAATGACATATGACCATAGTAGGGACATTAGACTGTGAACGTCTTTGATGGACATTTAGTGCCATGGACTTTGTACAAAGCTGTATAATATGATGATGCTATATAAATACTGTGTAATAATATTAATAAATGAGTAACTCCTGCACATGCAGGAGTTAATTCATCAGTGGCCATCCAATGACCTTTAATCTATATCCAATGTATGTCAATGGGAAATTTATGTATAAAAGGAGCTACTCTTGAGGGAGGGTTAGAGAATGGACCATCATATTCTCTCGTGAACTGATCCCTATCATCGATCAGGTCATATCTTCATATGCTTTCTTTTTATTTACTTAGTGAACTTTTGTATTTTTGTGTGCCTTGAATAAGTACTTTTATATGTTGATAGAAGACTTCTGTAGTAAACATGTTTTATTCATTAAAACCTTTCTTCTGAAAGTTACTATTTTTATTAGCAACATGTAACCATGGCTAGTGAGGGCTCTGTTGTCAGTGGCAGGTAAGACAGAATAGAGTCACCAACTCATTTTTATTTTTTCAAACAAATTTATTGTATATAGAGGAGTTACAAATAGAATAGTTTTATATTTCATTTTACAGAAGAAGTGGAAGAAAACAAATCCTATATAAGCATTGGAAAGTTGATCCAATCCAATCCAATACAATCGCATATGTTATGAGTTATTATCTTTAAATATACTGTAAGAATATGCATACTGTGGACTGAACAATATTAACAATATTTGTCTTAGCTTCAAAAGGACATTGTTAGGGGGAATTAAGATACATGGGGAGATAAATATGGAAAATTTCGGATAAATTGCAGCCAACTAACTTTTATGGTCAAAAACTTACCCAAGACAATTTAAAGTGTACATAAACTCAGAATTTTTACTTTACATAAAACTTAGATAATCCTTTTATTTAAAGTAAAAATTTAGTTTGTTAGTGTTTTTTTTAGGTGCAACATCCTTTTTTTTAAAAAATAAAAGAGTGCAGCACCGCCCCCTCAATCCTTGATCACCTAGGCGATCAAGAATGAATGGGAGCGCAGAGCCTCCCGGGATATCTACGTCACGCATCCTGGGAGGCTCTTGGCTCCTCCTTCTGCACATGCCTGAACACCTCGGGCATGCGCAGAAGGAGCCCTTTCATCTATAAGGAAAAAGCTTGCTGATCCCATACATGCACAGTGAGATCAAAAAGTTTTTCCCGATCTATGTCACACGATTTCGCACCTGCGCATTGTGGATAAATAGAGGACACGGGACCCGATGGAAGAAACCTCCTGACAAATACACTGGTCTGCAGGATTGAAGGTAAGTGTGATTTTTTTGTTTTGGGTTTACTTTCTCTAATCACATGTCCAATTTAAATCTCTGTACATGAAATCTAATATAACATTTTGTAAATAGCTTCGCTTTTCTGTTCCCCGTTTTACATTAAGGAACCCCTAACAACGTCTCGAGAAGGATTCCAAGAAACCCTTGTTGAGAAACACTGCTATAATCTGTATTTCACATTTTCTATTCGACAATGCTTTACACAACAACCTAAATATGTCTTATATACATATGTTAATATGTACATCTAGTGTGAACTGTCCTAGTTATGTCAAATGTGTGCTAAACATATATAAAGCTAATCACTATTTTTTTCTTCAGATAATTTTTTTGAATTGCCAAAGAGATAATTGTTTTATCATCACGATGCACATTGTGTCCTGCAACAGCACCCTTGGACTGGTAATAATTCACAAATCACATAAAAATCTTAATTTATAGAATTTTGTTTTTTTTTTAGCAATTTGTGTAATTTTTTTAGCAGTTATTTCAATAAGGGGTGTCTATACTGTCCATGAGCTAGTCATTGTCTCATACTGCATACAAAAATCTATTACAAATGTGACACATAACATATTATTTAGTTGCTCAGCTATAGAGCAAACTTTTACGTTGAAACCACAATGAAACCTTGCTGGTAAAACTATTGTCAACAAGACTAGTTATCATTTCAGATAAAATGTCATCAGCAACTCCAGCTAATCCCTTTGGGGGAAGTGTTCCAACTATATATAAGAAAAAGGGGGGGCAGTAGGTAATAAACAAGAGGGAGGGGGGTACAGCAAATAATCTACCCTTTTGTTGCTGGCATGATCCCATGCCAAGGAGCAGGACATTTTGGTCTCCCCTCTCAATAGCTTCCCCTGATGTTAAAATGATCAGTTGCAAAATATATATGCAGTTGTTGCAAAATATATTTTCAGCTCTAGCTTGTATTCATCAAATCTAGCACCCCAAGCATTCCATTGATCCTTTATTATGATGGTCCTTTAATGATCCTTTAACATGATCAGCAACCTTATTATTGATATTAAGGTACAAGTAACAGTAGATAGACCAAAGTTTACCTTAGAGGAAAAGATGAGATCTGTTTGTAATTCAAGCAGGTTTATCCTTCGATCATCATGCAGTGTTCACTAAATTTAGTTTTCACTGAATATGAGCCTTGATTTTTTATTTTTATTTTTTCTACTCTTGCTGAATGAGCTTAACCCACTGAAACATTTGGCCAAAATTCAGCCATATGCAGAAGAAACAAAGAGTTTGATTTATTAAAGACATGAAAGTGTATCCTCTCCAACCTTGAAAAGCTTTAATAAATCAGGCAAAATGAGACTAATATATGTTTACTATATTTAACATCAAAATTTAGGATGGTGTTATTATAATATCTCATATATTTGGAGTTTCAGGTAACAGCATTAATATGTTTTAATGCTGTTACCCTAAACTCCAAGTATATGAGATGATATAATAACACCATCCTAAATTTTGATGTCAAATATAGTAAACATATATTAGTCTAAATAAAGATAAGTAAATTAGTATAACTAAAATTAAATAAATGTATAGGATGCTCATTGCATTCAGAAGAGGAATGCTTGTCACACACCCCAATATGCGCCAACACAAAAGCAGTTACAATAATACAACTTGTAATTACTTTTATGTGACTGTAGGCAATGTATTTTGATCAAATTGGTCTCATGGTTTGAGGTGGTTGTGTGGGGATAATAGAAATTTGATCTGTTTCCAACTAGTCAGTGGGGGTGCAGAGCTATGTATGAGCTAGGGCATAGGTAATTTTAGCTATAATTCAACATAATATAAATAATAAAGCTACTCAAAAGGGCTCTTGGAAATTCCATTTTTTTTGCATACTTTTCCTATCATGATTTTAATAAAAATAGCAAAGTTGCTTAGGGGTGTGAAAATCAGGGAGGATACACCTTAATAAGGCCTTTCTCTGATGCTAATGCAAAATTCATGGCAAGAAAAGCTGATTGTAGTTCTGAATTGTTTTGGTAAGAGAGGCATCACCTTGGTGTCACTGTGCCGTGAGCTAGAAAGTTCCAGTTCTTCCTTAGCTTTTGGAAATTTTGGAATTTCCCTTGTTTCTGGAAATCCCAACTGACTCCAAAGTTTATGACCAGAAATTTGCTTTTGGCTTAATGTTCCTTATGTTTTCTCAATAGTAATTTAGGTGGCATTTGGAGCTCACTTGTAACACATCAACCTAAAGTCATATGCTTTTTGACAAAAACCTTAATATATTTATACATTTGAATAATCTTATGGACAATGTGTTTCAAATAGTAGACATTCAAAATGAAAATTAATTAAAGTTTATTTAAACTTAAAGTTTTGAACTATTATGTTTACATGTCTATTCTGACTTAAATTTTAAACACTTAGAAATACCTATAAAGCTTTACGAGTTTATGAACGTTTCAATGTTTATAAAGACGTATTAAATCAAGATTAATTGCAGAGAATAGATAGAATAGCGGGTAATGTCTCCCAAATGCCCCAGAACATCACAAAACACACAAATGTCCAGTGCACTTCAAAGGGGTCATTTGAGCATTTTTATATATCTGAAAGACATTATGGGGCATTTGGGAGGAGTTTTGGGGCATTTATGAAGGTTTTAACTATTTTCAAATACTGCAGGATGTATTTTTTATTGTCTATCAAGAAAATGCTCTGGTGTTGTCTGGCCAATTGGAATTAAAAGGAATTTCAAATATGAGAGGTTACACACTGGGGGAACAATCCAAATCGACTTTGCTACAGACAGAATATTTGAATTCCAATGTTTAAACAAAACATAATGGAACAGGAAGGCTTTTTATTGCAGAAAAGACATACTTAGGATTTTACCTGCCTGTTCACATGTACAGATCATTGTGTAATTCTGGCATAATTGAACCGATAAGCATGCATGCATGTGAATTACTTGGTTTGGGCAGCTTAGCATGCTCAAACAAGCTGGAAGAAGATGCCAAACCCACCGGACGACAGACAAATATGTTGATTCCAGTGTGGGAGATTGCAGATGTATAGCTTATTTTCTATGTCTATAGAGTTTACATTGCCAATATAAAGTAATGGTTGATCCGGTACTTCACCAATGTGCAACAAAAGCAATTACAATCATCATTGACCGATCTTAGTAGAATCAAAAGGAACAATAGGGAAGACTTTCTTTGTGAGAAATTTCAAGATGGTTATTTATAGTTGCAACATAAATTAAAGATATATTGCCCCTGATTCATCAATAAAATCCGC
>NC_092859.1:94405233-94405922 GCF_032062135.1 Pyxicephalus adspersus
CAGTTGCTGAATAGCGCGACGGCGTACGATTTCGGATCGCGAATACGAATGCGCGAGCGATAATCCGATTCTGCTTGATGAATCAGGGGCATTGTATTTAGAAATAACACTGGGATAGTTTTGCAACTAGAATTCAATGGCGACCTTGCAACATATATTCAGAACTATAAGAAAATAATTCCTATTGAAGAAGGACATTTCTTATTTATAGATCGGTCTCATTTGCTACATACTTGGTGGTGTTGGCTCTGCTTTCTCTCTTCATGTCAAATATTCAACATTCAGTGGTGTGTTGAAAGGGAAAGAAATTGTAGTTGGTATTCCTGATTGTAAGGATTGGCTTTGTAAGTGCATTCAATTAAGCTATTGTCTTATATATGTATATGTATGTTTATGTTGTATAATTATTGATTTGAATTTTATTAATAAAATTTCATAGGTCCCATGGTTGTTTTACCTGAAGAAGCGGATTGTATATCTGATCAACACATCGAATAACTTACCACTGAGAAGCAATCAATTATCTATTGAGTACAATAATTGTTTTATGTCAAAATTGTATTTGATTATTTAAATAAAACATAATTGTCATTTTTTAAAGAAAAAATATACAGCAAATTTGTGAATGTAAATGCCTTAAAAGTGAATTGAACTACTTTTTCTTTATTTTTTATTACCAATATATATGT
>NC_092859.1:94406207-94407630 GCF_032062135.1 Pyxicephalus adspersus
TATTATTATTATTAATATTATTATCATTATCTTCATACCCTTTAGTTTACAACATGGATCATCTATATGAATTTTAATTTCAATGTCTTGTTATTACACTGTACATAATCCCATCAAAGCCTGTCCTTCATGCAGCATTTTCAGTGATGTATTATCAGAAGGCCTATTAATGAATGTACTTCCTATCTCACTTAAAGTGTTTTAGATGCAGCTTTTGTAAATTTAACAAGTATAAATATTTTACCTTTTTTTGAGTTTTATTTTAGCATGCTATTTGTTTAATTGGAGAGAGGATTGGAGAACTGAAAATGAATAAGAAAGAAGTGTGAGGGATTATGTAAATATTCTCTCATTTACAATTTTAGCGCCAAACAAAATAAATCATTTTATTGTCCAAGAGTTCAGTATTCAACAACACATAAAAGAATAACAATTTTAGGGGGCCGAGTACTGAATATATTTTTTCATGTAATTAAAAGCAATGTGTGCAACACCTCCAGGTATTTACTATCTTTAATAGAGATCACTATAATTCTTTCTAACAATTTTTTAAGGTAAAAGTGTTTTGATAAAAGGAACAATGGAAACAGACCGAACATACAACAGAGACCCCTGCTAGTCACCTCCAAGCAAGCAACATCTATCATGCATTAATCTAATATGCAAAGTTGCTGTACACAAAAAATACATTTTTGTCACTGCGATCATTTATTAATGTTTCTAGCAACAAAAGAGTGACAGAGCAAGGAATGAGCACTGTACACACAGCACTGTTCTGTTCTATGGACAGGCGAGGGAGGAGAAAGAGTGAACGGCACCCAGCAGTGCTCTTCTCCATTGACTTGCTGTCTTTCATTGTCGGTCATTCATGGATCCATCAAGACAGATCTATGAAGAACAGAGGGGTGACTGCTGTACAGGTGTCAGACTATCACCCGAAACTAGCTCAACTGTTGGTATTGGGCGAGAATCATCTGACATTGGTACATAGCGTGGAATGTTGTAGTTTGATCACTGAGGTTAAAAGATGATTGAGAAAAAGCTTCCTCTTGCCTTCAGCAAATTGATGACATCATCTCTGTCTAGGTGAAATTACTAAACCAAGTTTAAAGTAGAACTAAACTTAAAAAATAAAAAATTTGAAGCAGGCTTTTTATTGTAGAAGGGACAGGCTATGAACCTTCTGCAATAAAACTAACTAACATACCTGTTCGCAACTTTTTTATTGAATGTAGACTAAGCAGAATATGTGCTGCAGAATTTACAATCATAGCATACCTGGGTGCTGGGAGTTAAGGGATCTCCTATTTGGCATTCTAGCCTGGACAATCAAGATGGCCAAAGATCTCAAACCCAGAAAAGGACCAGGTTAAGATGTTGGCCCCAGTGAAGAAGCAAGGGAGAATAGCTGAATTACAATTTA
>NC_092859.1:94408449-94458449 GCF_032062135.1 Pyxicephalus adspersus
AAAGAAGGGATAAAAGAAAGATATAATGTAAACATAAAAATACAGTGTTTAGATGAATGCAAAAGTACATTTGTACATGAACAGGCAAGCAAAGATTACATATTGCCATTTGATCCAAGCTCCTATTCTCAGAGTTTTATTTTTTTTTACAATAAACTTTTCAGTATCAGTCATTTTGATTTTAACAGAAAAATGAGCAATAATACTTTGCTGAAAAAAAAACATAACTTGCCAGAATAAGATTATTTAAGGATTAATTTACAGAAAATGCTTTAGATTTAACCAAATGCTCTGCAAAACAGGCAACATTGAATCAAATATTAAACAGCAATAAGAAGAATAGCATATTCACTGGTTTCATTGTGTGAGTTGAATGATGTTGCATATGATTTCTACATTTCTGTAGTCAATCTTTGGTCTCATAGTCTTAAAAACAAATGGCATAATAACATTTCAACAGTCATTTTTCAGGTATAAATAAGTAATTTGGCCTTGCTCAAAATTTAAATACAGATGTTATATTCTGAACCAGAACATTTAAACATATTAATTAATCAGCTTTGAATCATGAATTATGCATTTTAAAATTAAGTTCTGACTATATTTTATCATTTGTTCCCCATCTGAAACATCCTTTACTAGCGGGTATTGATATATGCATGCTTTAGCACAGTGGTTTAATGACAAAATTATGTCCTTAATATTACTTTCCACCCTTAACAAAAATCTTCTCATTTAAACTTTCTAGGTGTTACATTTCATATTTTTTACATTAGATTTGCTAAATTATTCTCTTGTGTTAGTATTTAATTGCAAGCATTTCTCATGTAAAATATGTTTATGCATAGACTTAAGCTATATTCACACGATAGCATGATAATGATGCCTTTTATAATACATTATATTGCATGACTTTATTAAGGTATTTATGGCATATGTACACTTTACTCTTCTTCTTTAAAACACAATTGCATACGAATATTTAAAACCTTTCTTTATATATATGAGTCTTAGAATCTCTGTTAAATACAGCAATTTGCAGCTTCAAAGAGTACACATATGCCTTGTAAATTTGGGGAGAAAAAATCAGAAGACTTTCAGAAGACTTGACAAATTTTCCATATTTGCCGTGCTAGTCTAAGACTGTAGTCTAATACCAAACCCTCTTATCACTGCAAACATAAACAAGCATAAAACATGCCATGTTTGCCAAGGTGGACTGAAAATATGCTTATTCTGCCCCTTACTGTGGCATCCCTTTGTTGTCTCCTCTATAAATTTCAACAAGGGACACGCATACTGAATAGGTTACCGCTTTCCTCTGCTTGTACAGGTAATCCAGCAAATGTAATGTTCAATTCCAGGGTGGGCATGTCACAGAATATTTGGTGGCTTGGGAGACTATTCTGTCTCTGCAAGGCCATAAATGCATTTTTTAAAGTCAGTGCACATTTTGTTATTGCATGGTGGAAAGCAACTCATCAAATAACAGTAGTCTGGTATCTTACAGTGGTACCTAGGATACTCTATATGTTCTTTAAAGAAACTAGCTTTTACTAACTTGTTTGGCAGCAATTGTACCACCAGTATTTTGGGCAGGAGAGCATTCAGTTGGCATGCCAAACATTCTCCAATGGAGGACTGATGAATGTAAGATGAAGTAGTAGAATATGGAAGGGCTGTGGGAGAAGTCCTCTGTAGCACACAATTCATGTCCCTGATGACGACTGACTACAATAAGCAAGAACAGCAGTAGCATCAGGATGACCAGCAGCAATGTCAGGAGTAGCATCACCAGCATTTTATTTTTCACTCTTTTGATAACTGTATGGAGAATGTGAGTAAAAATATAACATTTTCTGTGCAGTTTCTCCATGTTAAAAGAATTATGCTTCCTTATGAGCTGGATGAAGGCAGATGTTGAATAAGCTGTGCTTGGTCCTATGCTGTATTAACATTTGTTGAACTAAGGGGCAGAAATGTAAAAAGTCCATACAGGGAACACCTGATGAAATAAACCGCCATGGCTTGAAACTCTAAAGTCTGAATGAGCATCAGAGGTATTTGTTACTTCAATGGACAAAGACCTACAAAGTTAATGAGAAGCCCTGCTTGTTTTTTAGATGAATGTTGCTACATAGTACCTTTCTCTGACCCAGTGTATGCCAAACATTTGCCACCAAGTGCTGGTTCTCTAACTGCTGTTGTCTGAAATCTCCTTTTTGTAATATACTGCCACCACCACTGCTACCATAAACACTACCAGTACCAGTAATGACCAATTGTTCCGCTATCAATATCTTCCAAAACACATCTATCTTGTAGCTCCTCTGTATTGAATAAATGTTGTGCATCTTCATACAGCTCCTTTACCTCATTAGTTTTTGTTTCCTGTAATTAAAAAAAAAACTACTTGTCTCAATTTTTGGGAATATTCACTGAAAACAGAAAAGTCAACTGAGATTCTGTGTTCTCAGAGAGAGAAGTTGCAGGAGAAGTAGAGGTACCTTGGCTTCAAAGAATTGTATCACATTTACTTTCTTTATCTCCCCGCTGTGTCTTAGGGGATGAATCAGCCACCCCCCCAAAAGAGAAATTGTGTGAGTTCAGCCCTAGAGGAGTTGTAGCATGTGCTTTGTACCCACGTGGGTGCAGAACACATGCCACAGCTCCACTAGGGCAGTGGGAGCAATCAAGAAAGTGGAGCTGTCAGGAATGCAGAGCTCCGGTGATTGCTCCACGTGGGTACAGAGCATGTGCTACAACTCCTCTAGAGCCGCAGGTGCAGTGAACTTGTTTCTGTTGATTGGCTCATCAGGATTTTTCTTTTTCTCAGCCATTCAGCACTAGAGGTGAATTGGGAGACTTGTCCTCATTTCCCCTCTAGTGCCTGGGGATCCCACACTGTTAGGTGTCCCACGGCTGTGCTAATGTCATGAATGTAGCCGTGGGAATCATCCTTTCATTGTGGGATAACCTGTACGAAAAAGTTAAACACAGTTAACAAATAACACACACATCAAATAAAATACTTAATAACATTAAAGTCTCGTCTCACTTTTTACGTATATTTTTAACCCTTTCAGGAAAGGAGTAAGGTTTTTTTTTGAAGGGGTGTGTTCATTCCCTAGTTTTAAAATTAAAACTCTGATAAAAATCCCAGTCTGCGCAGCTAAAGGGAAGCAGGGGCTGCTGCTATTTCTTTGTTCTCCTGGATGCTGCAAGTGAAACTGCTGGACAGAACAAACACTGTTTGATACAGTGATGGCACAAAGCATGGGATGGCCAGCCAGCTAAGCATCTGCTGGCAATATGTCTCCCACAGCTGTGTAATTCTGTGCAAAAAGTACTCCTGCCAAAAGGCATGCCCTTGTTATTCTTGAATGCCGTTGTACAATACACTTTGATCATTGACACATTTTCATGCCTCTTCTGCCAAGGTGATCCCAGATCCTGATAATGGTGGCAGAGACACATGGGCACTAGAGGAGTACGAGTGTTGCTTATGTAGCATAGTCAAATTGCTAGCTGAGGTTCTCAAATTTGCAGGTAAACAAGGTTCAGAGCGGTGAGCAGGAGCAAGTCAGATAACAAACCAAGGTCAGAAATGATATATGAAAGTCCAGGCAACACATTAGGAGAAATTCAAAATGCAGGCCAGAGGTGTAAGCCAAGTCTCTATGGGTTGTCCAATATCACAGGTCAGGTCAGTCCCAAAATAGTGAGGTGAAGAAGTTTAAATAGACCCTTGGTGCTAGTGTGGCTGACAAGGGTTTGTGTGGATGCACACGTGCACCTAGCATGTGTGGAGATGTGCACACCCTTTCATGGTGATGCACGCACAGACACACTGGGCTGATTTATTAAAGCTCTCCAAGGCTGGAGAGGATACACTTTTTCATCAGTGAATCTGAGTGATCCAGCAAACCTGGAATGATGCACCCCACTAAAACTGCTGCTTGGATAATAAGCCCCACTGATGTGCTCATAATCTGGTCATCCTGCTAACTTTATTAGATAACAAGCTTTCCATATTTATATTGACAGTACTAAGTTAAAAGTACAGCCAGATCACATGATGGTGCTTTCCATTCCTTTTCCAGTACAAGTCATCCTGTACAGTGGATTACAAGAAGTGAATATATTCAGAGATTCGGGTACTTATACTAGCTAAATTTTAAAATAATATTTAAAGATTTTAAAATAAATTCATAACCAGATTAAATTGTATTCTTTTTATGTCTGCCTGAATTACAGCTTTAGCACATAATGCAGTAACAGAGAAAATTCTGACAAGGCATTCCAGCAGACCAATTGCTACAATGAATTATTGGTAATGGGTCTATTCAAGTAAAGCATTCAATGGTCCTTGCAAAATCCCAACTAATTTTGAAGTATTCAATCTTTGCAAGTTTTGCATATTATTATCAAATTACACTGTATATTACATTAATCTGTCACTCACTTGTAATCATTATTCTTAGATGTGTGTCTGAGGAGTGCAAATAAATTCAGACCTATACTACTAAGAGGAATGATAAAAATAAAAAATGAACAATTTCCTTTAAACAATGATCTTGAAAATATAACTTATCCTGCAAATTACATTTCTAATATCTCCATAACTTTAAATGTTATGTACTGTACATCTTGCATCATCATCAATACAAAGGGCAATTTATCATGAAGATTATCATTATACATGATGCTTCGATTACAGTGAATCTTCCTTAATTATAACTTTCATTTTCTTATAGATCATAAAAACAGAGTTAGGTTTTTAGGATATATACAACATTTGTCATTGCTTTGAAGTGTTGGAGTAAATCGAATTCTCGACAATTTAAACATTTTATGTGAAACATTTTTAAAGTTGTTTGAGTTATTTTACAGTCTTGTTATTTACTTGATTTTTCCTTATGACTAAAACAAAAGTAGAAAGAGAATTGATTATAGCTGTCTGAAATCAAAGTAATGTTTAACCTATTGACTGGAAAAGTAACCCTTAACCAGTGGCTTCCAGGGTACATGCAGATCCCTGCTAATGTTATGCAGGATGTTTTATCAGTGGATGGTGAGCTTTGAAGTTTCTGTGTTATCGGAATACTACCTGCATTGTACAAACAGTACAATCAAAATGATATAGAATGCTTCTTTGTTTGTTTTAAGTGCTTTATATAGTATTTACTATACCTAAGCAGAACAGGTTCTTTCTGAGACATTGCTGAATTCAAGGGCAAAAATATGGTAGAGCGTTATAGTAACACAGTAGCTTCTTGTTTTTTCATAGAATAGTGCATAAAGTGAAATAGAATTAATTTCTAACTTTTTATTGGTGGGTGGATTGTTAGACTGATTCTCCAAATTTCAACAGATTCTAACCAATGTAGTAGACAAAGATTAGTAGTATGTATTGTGACAGCCCTTTGTCAGACATTCTACATCTGACTCTCTGTGCCATTCCTGAGGTCACAGCCAAAGCAAGATCATCCAGGGGAAACCTAGACAGGACAAAGAGGGCCCGGGAATGTGCAGGGGCCCAGCTACACAATTTATATTCCTGCAGTAAACTGTGGTGGTGGTGGTGGGAGTTACCAAACTTACCAAAGCTGTATACATGGTGTAATTTATCAAGTAAAAGTGCACTTGGAAATTGGTATTTTATTGCCTATTATTATTTTATAGTATTATCTAAATGTGTCTTCTTTATCATGTCTATTGGAATTCAAATAAATGCCAATAAAAGGGTGAGGTGGAGGTCCAAATATGTTGTCATTGTTCCAGGAATATGTGTCAGTGCAAAACAGACCATATTTTAAATGATTTCATTTCTGATTTCTATCTTGTCTTCTTATTAGCAGCAGCAATATCTTTCAGGACTTTCATTCAGAATGTTAGCTTCAGTTTGTGCATTTCACCTAGTGTTACTTTGGCCATGCAAAGCACTGCCAATTTCATCTGTCAATGTGTTCAATCAGACATAGATACAGGAACATCCTTAATAGCTTCAGTAGCAATAGTACTTGGATATATGACATGGTACTAAACAGTGTACTATCTTCAAATACAGCATATAAGCAATGGGAGTTATGTAAACAGGAGTTATTTCTTTACTTTGTTCCAAAGTGACGTGAAGAACAATTTTAGAAGATTCACAATTTTCAGTATCTTGTGCTTAATAGGTGCATTCTAGTCTAAAACATTTCAGAATGCTTTTTCACTTTAAATGTTCCACCTCTTTTTTCTTTCCTTATGTTTTTGAAATCTGGACTTGTAAGGATATATTCTTTCGTATGTGGTAAAAAATTGCACTGAAATGGTCATAATGATCTATCTTTGCGAATAGAAGATGACTAAATGCTTTGATACAAAGCAAGCTGAACTCCAGGCTCAAAAATGTTATATTTTAAATATATTTCTCACTAGCCACAAAGGATAAAAATCCACTCATTGTGCACCAAATACCTTGCAAACCCAGAAAGTGCATTGTTAAATTAGCAGTGACATCATCACTGTGTTGCCTTTTCAATTAAAAGAAAACTTGCATATCCCAAGGTCCAGCTTTAAGGGTCAAAACTGTACTGCAATGCAAAAGTAGAAAAGAAAATGCAAAAAAAAAAATTACATTACAAAAAACCATAGATGTAAAAGTTAGAGTGCTCATTAACCAGAAAATGTAAAGCAACAGCAAATTGCTGTGAAACTGCCACAAGATAATCAAAAGAATAAAGACGATCTTCAAACACCACAAAATAAATTATAGCTAAACAATGGAAACAACAAGGAAGGTTCTTTACTCAATTTATCTGACATGACAAAAAATACATTAAAAAATGAACATATAAAAGCAACAGACACAAAGGCTGTATACCTTTTAAACTTACCTGGATCTATATTCTCTTTACCAGAGGGCAGCCACCTTTACTGGCTTATGCTACAGAGAAAATGAATTGTTCATAGGAAACAAGAGAATTGGTACTGTGCAGTGTGTAATATTACACAGTAAGAACATATACATAGAATTACACCCAGTGTACAGGACAACTTGACGCAGTGCTGTGCATACAGAAAACATTCATCCACATAAAAAAGGATGCTGAAAAAAACTGATCACAATATAATACAAAACAATACAATGGGCCCTTTAGATTGTGGTCCCTCCTCCCTTCCTGTTAGCTCTTGCCGGCTATCCAGGTGAAGGTGGATAGTTTGGGCTGAAACAGTTAGCTAGGTGCAAGTATTGGGTCTGGGCTAAGCAGCAAGGTTGTCAGATGCAATTAAAGCCTGACCCTGAATCCCTTGCTGGGTATCCTGGGCAAACACTTGCACCTGTCTTCTTTGCTGGTTAGTCAAGATCCACCACTTGCACCTAGCTAGCCAACAAACAAGTCAGTTGAAAGGGATGGCCTAGCCAGTCAGGGAGCCAGATGTAAATGCCAGACTTTACTTTGACCTGGCTTCTTTGCTAGCTAGCCATGGGCAAATGGAAAGTCTAGACTAAATTTCCAAAGGTGCTAGGTACAATTAAAAGAGTCAAAGCTAGCAAGAAAGGGAGCCAGGTTTAAGTTAGAGCCTGGGCTAGACAGCAAGGGAACCCCAGGTGCAAGAACAACATAAGGCCATTCAGCAGGAAAACCAGCAGCAAGTGAAAGACAATGCTCTGGCTCTCATTCTAACTAGACCAGACCCTTCATTTGTATCTGGTTCACTTGCTGGCTAGTGAGGTCCAAGTGAAGGATCTGCAAGAAAGGCAGAAGATTGCAAATGTAAGGTCAAAAACTGCTTTGTATGACAGACTATATCACAGGAATGTGCTTAGCATAGTCCCCATATTTGCATTGAAATGTTGACCATATGATCCTTAGAAGATTAAACCTTTGAGCTTTATTGATTTTTTTGCATGCACAATTAAAAATGAATTAGGCAGGGGGAGTACATTAAAGAAACCTATTCTGTATGAGGTATGTAAACGATTGACACCACTTCTTACATATATAACTTTGTATATAAAATTGTATGTATATGTGTGTGTGTGTGTGTGTGTATGTTCCACCTTCACTCGAAAATGCATGGAGACATTTCAACCAAACTTGCCATACATATGACTGAGACTCGTGTGTGTGCATCATTCATCTTTGTACTGTGCTGTGCTATATGTCAGAGCTATATTTGGATGTGTGTATGTCAACACTAGGAAACACATTGACACATTTCAACCACACTTGCTAGACATATGACTCAGACTCATGTGAGTGCACCGCTGATCTTTGTACAGGGCTGTGCCGTATGTCAGAGCTTGATTTGGTGATCACCAGGAAATGCATGGAGACGTTTTACCAAACTTGCTATGTTCCACCATCACTCGGAAACGCATAGAGACATTTAAACTAAACTTGCTGGACATATGACACCGCTGATCTTTGTACAGCACTGTGGTATATGTCAGAGGTATATAAAATGTATAATAATAGTGTGTGACTGTGGGGACATTTGGAAGTCAGCTCCTCTGTACAGAGACTGATGGGTCTAGCTCAGTGTTTAGTTGTACAGCACTATGGTATATGTCAGAACTATATAAATCTATATATATAAAATTGGATGTATGTATGTTTGTATGTAAAAAAAAAAATTATTATCATTCTCAGAAGAAATATTATATGTTTTACATACTGGATGTCACATACAAATTTTCCATTTTAACAAGATATCTTTTTTCCCTGCGAAAAAGTACAAACTGTTCATGAGAATCAGACTATATTCTTACACCACTAGCTATTCACACTACTTATACTAATATCTGATTTTTTTTCATTTAGTTATAATGGCAATGTATTAATATCATGCATACATGGTATCAAAAAATAAATATTATTATTCTGAAAACATAATAACTTTTACCCAAGATTTACATACATGCACATATGCACACACAAAAACAGAGATATACACACATCATGTTTAGGTGTCAGCTATATTCCATTCAGGAACTGTTTACCCATTTCAGGCAAAGTATATGTATCTAAATAGGCATCTTGTACCGTTTGCATAGTAGATTGGAAATTAGCATTTTTGTTCATTTTCCCATGTATGCACAGTGCCTGGAAGAGTAATACTCCATGCATATCAGATCAGCCAGCCTACAATTTTTGTGTAATATATTATTTGGCAATCTAAAATTTGTAATTTGCATGAAATTGCTTAATTAAAATACAGTCACTCAGGGTATTAATTTCTCTGTCTGGCAGTTCAATGTACTAAAGGCAGACTACAGAAAATGTGAAATCCTGTCAAATATAATGGTAAAATATTAACAAAAGAAATAATCTCCTGGCAACACAGTGACAGTGTTAGAATAGCTTTCTTGTGATTCCAAGTTCAAATCAGAGGGTGTCACCAAAGGCAAAGAACACACAAGAACAGCAGTAGCAAGCCAGCTTTGACACTAAAAAACATGTAGGTAAATTAAAAAATCTAAAAGCTAAACAGCAGATCATTACTTTTTGAGACTGCTTGGTGTTTTTGATGTCTGTAAGTAACACTACACACAAAGCAATCTAAACAGCCGGTTCTAGTTCCCAATACTAGAAACTCGAGCCCAACCATAAGTATTATAAATACCTAATGTAAAGTAACTTTAGTATGTTTTGCATTTTTTTCTTAGTTGTTTATATAAATAAAATGCTACATATGTGGACCAAAAATGCTAACAGGTGAAATACACATACCAGTAATTATTAATTACTTTTAAATTATTTGCAATCAGTATGGATAAAGTTCAGTGCAGACTGTTCACTTATCATGCAGGATGGCCTCCTGTGCTCCATTCAACATTTATACAACAGCATAGCACATTAAGAGAGAACAAAATAAGGATTTCATATATAAAAGCTGTAAACTGATATTTTTGATACTACAAATATATATTTGAATTTATATTCACTTCAGTGTATCTACATCTATTACAAATGAATAAAAGGGCCACATGAGAGGCAACAAAAAAAAAAACATTTGAATGATTTTTCATTCTGCAATATTAAGTAATGCAATAGTTTGGATCATTTGGAATCAATTGGAGTCTTTGCATCATCAGTCATATTTAGCACCCTATTTATGATATATGACTCTTTCAGTAATTAAATTCATAGGGTTCCTAGACAAGTTATTTATTTGTTAAGATAAAGATTTACTAAATTATTACTGCCAAGTTTTAAAGATTTTGGCAAGGTTCTGAAGACTTTTACTTTAAAAGAATTAACAAGTTTTCAGTTTTACATTTTAAGAATTAATCATACAATATATAATCAACGAAACATTATACTACAAAGGATATAATGAGGCGATATAATACTGGCAACATTACATATATCATTGTGCTAAATGTTTTTACTGTTTTGCACATGTTAGAATGGGCACTGATTTTGTTTTTGTGTTTAGAAATACCAATAGAAGAAATTTTCCGATTGGACCATTTGTAGCAACATATCACGTCTTGTGGGCAATTAAGCCCTGACAAAGTGATGCTGTACTTTGTAAGGGCCTGAATTGTGTTAAAAAAACAAGAAAGCTGCCATTGCTAGGTTTTTTCTAAAAATGCTAGTTGTCTGGCTGTGACTGGCTTTACTGGAGTCACAGAAGTGGACCAAGAATATAATAAATAAAAGTTAAACATGTAAATGTAAATGCAAATAGCATTTTCAGAATAAAAAGGGAAGTCCCTAAAAAGTGTAATTTAAAGTGTAAATAAACCCTAATATTTAGTTTTTCTTATTGTCTACAGTTTGGTCTCTTTTTTACACCTTTTTTTCACCTTTATAAATTTTTTTATCACACATCCATCAGAAGTTAGAAAACAGTTTACTATTGTTTCCCCCAAAATAGATGGGGTAACCAGCACTCTCTGGCCCCTACAAATACAAATGTACAGCTGATAAAAGTTCCAGAAACGCAAAGCCAATTCTGTCCTATGTGTAGGCAGTTTAAGGAAAAGTATACTTCCAAAATTCAGTTATTCTTTCCCGACCTAAAGTAACCCACACACCCACAAATTCATACAAAGATCCTGGCAGCTGCTGCTCTTTCCCTTTATTTACATCTAGCAATCTTGCATAGTAGAGCCCTATAGATGGTAATAAGTGGTAGATGCTTAATCTACTTTACAGCTACTAGCTCTATAGCTGGTCTTTACTACACAGGCACCCATGGATGAAAACAAAGAGAGGGAGCTGCGGCTTCCAGGATTTAGTAAGTATTAATCTGTTGACTGGGGGGTGGTATATAAAAGTGGGGGGAAAGGGCAAGAAACAGGAGGCTCTACATTGAGCTGCTCTATTTTTTTTTTTACCTAACTTTCCTCAAAACCTGTGGGAGGATCCAATTTTCATCATCATTCCACACATGATAATGGCATAATTTGAATGACATTTCATGAATGTGGATGCAAGGGTTTGATGAAGCATGTAGTCCATTACCAGGAAATTAGATAATGAGTAGGGATAAGCAAGAATGCCTCTGGCATTCTAGCAAAAATTTTCTTTGAACTTCCAATGGTTCCACGAAATTTCGGCGAACCAATTTCGCAAAACCATCGGAAGAGGAAATTAAAACAGGAGGATTCCCAGAGCTGCATTCAGCCCTGGGAATCCTCCTGTTTTTGATCCCCGGGGCACTAGAGGTAGAGCCCTGGAAATCCTCCTGTTCGAGCGATGCCCAGCAAAGGAGAACCTCCTGACATTGTATTATAAGTATCTCTTACAAATGATACATTTGTTACAGATACAAATGTATCATTTGTAAGAGATACTTATATTACAATGTCAAACTGTCCTGGGCATCTTCTCAATGATTTCAGCTGTGGCTGCATTCATTGAGAAGAGTGTGCAATCCCTGTGGCACTAGAGGGTAATTAACCTCTAGTGCCCGGGGATCGCAGAGGATTTCCAGGGCTGCATGATGCATCCCTGGAAATCCTCCTGTTCGGCGAGAGCTCGACCTCTCGGCGAATCAGAAGACCGTTCTCGCGTACATTTTCGGTAAAGGAAAAAGGCCCGATTTGCCGCAAGATCAAACTTTCGCTCGCTCATCCCTAATAATGGGAATACCTGGTGCTTCTAATACATGTTATCTGTGATGCATTGCATGCTGAAAGTAAGACAAAATGATTTCTGCACAGGAAAGGACACTTTAATAATAAATATTAAAGCGAAGGTAAAGCTAGGGTTAATTTCCATATCAATAAGCAGTGTACAATTGGGTTTCATGTGTAGTAATAATCAAAGTGAATTAAGGTCAGTGAAACCATACATTAGTTAGGACATATACGTTTATACAAATATAATACTTCGTTTTCAGTAGGTTCACCAAGTTAATAGCTTTGAAATGGCCAAATAAATGTTTTGTCAACTGTCAATAGAATTGTTATCGCCATTGATATCTACCCTACCCTTACCAAGACAACGCTGTGTAGAACACATGTTGCCTTCATCATACAATAAGTATTTTCAGTAATATAATGAATAAACGCTATTCATTAAAAATTATTTCAAAGATGAATTCCACATCTCTTGCACAGATAAGCCCGTAATGAAAAATCTGCTTTGTCAAGCATTTGGATGGAGTCCGCTGGCCCCATCACCAACAAAAATATGTAGTAAGGGTTTACCTCCCTCTACTAGGCACTTGGGGTCTGGAAGATTGAAGTCTTCAGAAAAAGAATTTCTTCTCAATGTTGGAAGCTCTTAACACATTGGTGTCAGCTAAACTTCTGTAGGCTCCAACATCAATGGCCTGGAACTTGCAATGGGAATTTGCTTCAATAATAAAAAAAAAAAAATAAGAGAAAAGAAATAAAGGACCTGCATGGTCACAGTTTTTTATTTGTAAAATTTAGTTCTGCTTAAAGAACACAGTTTGTCTACATCAAGGACAGCAAAACAACTGTTTTGTGTTCTTTTTCCAGTGCACTGACTTGTTGATCCATCTTGCAAATCGAAGATTTGGTAGAATAAAAGGCAATAATACTCCAAATACACACACCTTTGGAAACAAGTCACCAATGTTTGCTTGTGAATACAGAAAGTGTAGAGAAATTCTGTATATGTGTTGTAAATGTGTATTATGCATGTTAATAAAAAATTGCACTGCTTTGCACCCTCCTACACAAATGTGATCAGTGCCTATAACTCACTCAGTTTTTAACTGGTGTCTTAACTTGGTCTAAAGAATACCTGGACACACTATTTCATTAGACACAGTTTATATATATATATATATATATATATATATATATATATATATATATTACAAAAAGTACAACCAGCTGTCAGATATGTATATCTAGCACTTTAGGCAATATTAACCAATATGATTTCTTATTAGTAAACTATGTCAATATAAGACTATGTTCAAACTTTTAAGAGTTTTAATGATTAAGGAGGAAAATGTGCTTATATTTACTGTAAGTGTACAATTTTGTATGAATCTCCTACCTAGACAAACATGAAGTGCTTCAATCAATGAATAAAATCCTTTATGAGTGGAAACAATAGAAAGCACACAAAAGCTCCAGTTATAAGATGCAGCAAGACATAAAGAAAGAATAGAGAATTCCAATCTACTGTATATAGCGAGCCAGATGGATGCACAGTGAGCCTTTGCTGCCCTCAGCAGCCTTTTAGTGTAAACACGCTACCAAGAGTTTTTCTTTTTTCTTAAGCAAAGTTAATTGGTGCTTTGATTTATCAAGAAGGAGCTAGCATGAAAGAAGATGAGCACGTCTATAATATTTGTCCAGACGAAAAACACCACATCAATACATATTTTTCCAGGTTTTTTTTCTATGTGCCTTTTCAACGTGTACACCCTTGATCATATAACCTTGCACAATATTTTATTACGCCTATTTTAAGGGTCGCATACATATATATATTTTTACTAATTTTCACATGCTAATTTCTTCGTAGAAAAAGTGAGAGTACAGCAGCCTCCTGCTGCCACAGCTGATCAAATGGAACAACAAGGGCAATGCCTGCTAATATGGGAAGCTATTTAGTGGCACGCTACCTTTTGAAATGATGATGATAATGGATTCAGTCTGCTCATTAATGGAGCCAGAGTGCTCATTAGAGTGAACAAACAAGCCAGGTTGTCAGCACTGAAAATGCCAAGTGCTTGTTTCTATTTTATCTGAGGAGTCTAGAGACAGTGATTTTACCACTTATTTCCCCTTTCCGCGCTTGACCCCCTAGCTACCCAGCATCAAAGTCCCTTGTCTAGTGGAGCTGTGTTTGTACTGTCTCTTTGGCTCACACACTGGTTCAAGGTCATGCATGTTATGTGAAAACTGTTATTTTTTTTTGTCCTAGTCATTTCACACCTTATCAGTACGTAAAAATAGAATAATGCAAACTGATCCATTTTCATATCATTGAAGACATATTGCTTTTCATGTTGCTGGTAATACAAAGGCATTCATTTGATTTGCATTAACATAATAAATATCTTGTCCATATTGCCTTTAAATATAATGATCATTCTATTACCACCTACAGTACATTTGGATGTTACTCAGAGTATGATATTATTTATAGTGCTTTAACAGAAACTGCTCAGTATACAAAATAAAATAACACATATTCCTAGTTTGATATATAATTATTACTGATGGTGTCATAATTACAATAATTGGAGAATGCAAGTATATAAAATGATAGACTTGGACAAAATAAATTAAGAGTGTTCTTAAGAAAAAACACATTATGTGAATTACATAAAATAGCATCTAGTCCTTAGAAAGATATCTACAATGTCCTTCTAAATCATACATCTTGCCTTTATGTTGTAGAGGGTGTGTTTATAATATTGGTTGGTCAGTGTATACATGGTAGTGAAAATCATAAATTTATGAAAGTAGCAAAAAGATATCATGTACATGACGGTTGACTGAGGAAGAGAATGTTGAGTCGATTGGAGAAATTATGTAAGCTGCCAGTACTGAACTTATTGTAAAGAATAATAATTTCCTACATATAAAGATGATATTTTGGTTTCTGCCAGACCTGAAAAGAGCACGTTGCGGGAAAATCAGCTAATTAGCTGTAAACTTATTCTGGGTCAGTGATTAAGAAGGTATTAAAGCCAGAGAATCAGACCACCAACCAGGCAAACTGTATACTATAGAACAGTGTCAAAAATGGCAACATGCATAATTATTCACTAAAAGGTCTCCTTTAATCTGAATATTTTTTACTATAACAAAGAAAGTGAAAGATTTATCTGTAGCACAACAAAGCACCTGTCAAATATCATTATTAAAGCGGAACTTTCATTAAAAAAATAACAATTAATTTTATCGGTGGATAGTCCTCAATCCTTCCATGATCCTAGCTCAGTTAGTCCCACCCTGTCCCGTCTTTCTTCTTCGTTACTTCGAGGACAGGACACTAAACCCCGACATCTTCTATTTCTTTTTACAGGTTCTTCATTTGTCACCCGATCTCGCACCTGATTTCAGGTTGATGAGTTGAGTTGAGGATGAGTTTCTGAAAAAAAGGCGTAGATAAAAAGGGCAGCGTGAGATCAGAACTTTTTTGTTATAGTGGAGGAAAGCTCAGGATTGGGCATGCGCAGAAGGAACAGCCCACACCGCCCTGGGATACATGACATATGTCATATAAAAAATTTGGTGACAGGAAAATGTCCTGATACAAGCCAGAACAAATACACCAGTGTGAGGTGTAATCCATAATGATACAACTACAACTAAAAATCATTGAGCAACATTTTTCAGATGGTACTGGTTAATGCATAGTTCAATGCAAAGCGGACTAATTGGTGTGTACAGAAGACAAATGCACATGCCCAGGTCTTTGAACATGGAAGGCTCACTGACATTAGGCTAGTAACTCAATTCATGACCACAATCCTTGTCCATGACCTAAATAAGGACATCAAAATATTACAGGATTCTTATATATATAAATATATATATATATTTATATGGAATACTTTCTGGTTAAAACCTATTCTTTGGGGTTGATTTACTGAAGTAGTTAAGGCTGCTTATCTAATAAATAAACAAAATGAATTGTCACTTTGCAAAGAATTCTTTTTTAATTAGTGAATAAAGTGAAATTCACTTTTGCAAAGAGCACCCAGTTATGTTTGTGGAAAAAAAAACATGATTTTTGATTACACATGATTAAATAGTTGAGGAAAGCTATACCTCATGCTAAGTGAAAACTCCCTTGCAAAGTGGCATCTCATTTCTTTAATAAATCAGCCCTGTCAATGAACGTCCTATGAATTAGTTTTTTAAAAAGTGTCAGATCCTAGGTCCAAACAACTAGTAACAAAACAGGTAATCATGTTATTTTCATCAGATATAATTTTATGTGGGCTTTGTAGTACTTTTGATTTCAAAGTCTGTGTTCAGTTTTTCTCTAGCACATCTAGTTTTTGTGATGCAGCTAATTATATATTATGTGAAATTCGTTATAAATAGCCTTAACATATTACAACATTTAACAACAGTTTTCTCTTTAAATCGGCGTAAAGCAGCAATGCCATTTGAAATCCCGATGGTGTGAAGAGAACAGCGAGACCATCTAATTGACTGCTATTTTTGCCGTGTCAACAAAAGTGTATTCCCAGGTAAAACTAAGCACAAAATTGTATATTCCAGCCTCGATTCTACAATTAGGTCTGTTCCCCATGATGAGTCATTGCCAGTTCCGGTACCGCCACATGATGGACTTGCTTCTATAGAAAGTGATGAGGAATGCGCTAGAGTTACAGCCAGTTTCAACCCCAAATCATCTGATCCCCACTACCAGAGACCTTTACACAAGCAGAGCTGAATGATCTCATTCGGGATCTAAATCTCTCCAAAGACAAAGCAGAACTTCTTGCTTCAAGACTTAAACAAAAACACTTGCTTGCAAAGGATGTAACTGTAACTCACTACAGAAAATGAAATTATACCTTGACAACGTTCTTCACCAGTGATGGTAGGTGGATCGCAATCTACATGTTGATCGCAAAGGCAACGCGAGCAGATCGCGGAGCCCTGCCTTTCAAAATAAACTCTACCATTCACAGGAGTTATTAAGTCCAAGTTTTTATTGTTCGTAGAATATTTTGACTCGGTCATTTTAAAAGTAATTGGCAAGCAAAAAAAGTGTGGCGCCCCTGCTCTAACAGAAGCTTGAAAGCAGTCTTACTGCATAATGGTAATTCCAAACCAAGTTTACTGATTGCCCATTCCGTGAACCTAAAGGAATCCTATTACAACATGAAGTTACTACTTGAAGCAATCCAGTATAAATAACACCAGTGGAACATCTGTGGGCATCTAGAGGTCATTGGCTTGCTGATGGGAATGCAAGGAGGATTCACAAAATATTGCTGTCTCCTATGCCTGAGGGACAGCCAATCTACAGGAGACCATTATGTCAAGCGTGATTGGCTCTCACCAGTGACAGCTTAACAGATCCTCCTTAATCGCGCAGCTGAAATCTAATCGCCTTAATTGGCAGATTCGCGACCCCTATTGCTCATTATTATCAAGGCAGGAATCCGGCTGGCAGTGAGGAGGCGAGTGTAGGCCCACTGTGTAAGTCCTAAAACTGTTCTACTTTATGATGAGCTCTTCATTTGTATAAAGTTACAAAATATACAAATGTTTATTAGGAGCATGTTTTGGAAGATGGCTATGGGTAGGTAAATGTGAGTTTCTTTAAATCTGCATTTTAGGACACAACATTTATCTAGTTATGACCTATCACATTTCCTTGGTAATATATCTCTACATGTAATAATTAACCAATGTCACATTATATATTACCACTGAATACATTCTGCAAAGTTAAGCTAAAGATACACATCTCTTCTTGCTCAACCCCATTGTTGTCCCGGGGAAATAGCAACCATCGTACATATCATATCATTTAAGACATATTGCTTTTCCTGCTGCTGGTAAGCTTCAGTTGGCAATTATTTGCAGACACTCATTTTTCAGTGAAAGCATTTATTACATTTCCCAACCTCCAGATATATTGAATTGGTTTTGACTAGGGCAAGGGAATATGCACACTTTCTGCAATTCAACAGACTGTACTTAAAATTGAACTCCAGGATCACATTGCCTTGATCCCATTTCCCATCCTAACTAAAATGGCTCCATTACTCTTTCAAATAAATTCTGATTTTTTTTGTAAAATCAAACCGTTTATTTTATATGACATCATCATCAACATCACCTGCTGAGTTTTATTCAGAATTCTATAGACTTTGCCTTTGTGAACAGGTGGCATAACATCTGCTGCATGTGCACATAGCTATAATTTCTATGATATCTGACATCTCAGGTGGCAAACAGATGAAAACTGTGCTGGCTGGGGACAATGTAGATCTAGTGAGAAGGGCTTGATGGCACCTGTAGTCCATCTGCCTGGAAATGAAGATGGATCTTCATAGTTTGTGAATTTTCTGATGCCTGGGCTGTGAAATGCAAAAAGGGAAATATGACTAAAGGATTTCAGTTCAGTAAAGTAAAGAAAAATTATTAAAACTGTGAAAAACCTGTAATGTAATTTTATCCAAATCAGCTACAAAATCATCTGTCCTGAAAAATAAATATTTTAGGGCACATGGATGCCCTTCATGTACAAATAGAAATAGTTATGTAATGAGGAACACTTTACTGAAACCAACGTCACCGGGAAACCCCGGACATCGTCACTGCACTCGCCGGGAGAAGACAGAAGAGGACAGACGTGTCCGGAGGAGCTGCGGGGACCGGGTAAGTATATTCTTACAGTTGTAATCCGATTGTCATCCAATGTATGACAATCGGATTGCAATATAATGTTTGTTTACCCACCTGAGAAAAGTTCGAGTTTAACACTTTTTGCAAGGGTTTTTACCCCGAACCAAGGTCGGGTTTAACGGCCGGGTGGTTAAAAGAGGTAATAAAGCAGAACTAAATTTTACCTTCATGAAAGTTCCATGAATGTTGGAGAACACAGAGCAGTGAATGCAGGGATAGCTAGGTGTAAAAGTTCCTCTGTAATGCATTTCAATATTTACACTATTATTATTATGGACACTGAAAAAAACAATATAAACACTTTAATGATCAAAATGACGGACTATAACCATTACCAGTGGCTTCATTCCATTCCTGCACTGACTACTTTCTGCTCCCAAAATAACTCTTTAAAAAGATAAAATGGTACATTATTTATACTCAAAGATTTATTTAGGAATTAGGATTGAGAATCACTAGAGAGCAGATTTACACCTATATAATTATTGGGAACTGTTCACTTAGCTAAGTGAATTTTCACCTACTTTACTAAATTTGGGAAAGCAAAGCAAACTGCAATATGATTGCATGCATATATAGTTTACCCCTTAACTGTTATCATGTATTTATCATAAAGTTACGAATTTAAATTTGTAAAAATGAAATTTGTTGTGTCATATCCAGAGCTTAAGATAAATGTTAGTTGGCCAGTTCACAGATTTACAATATATCTGTGCAGTAGTCTTTGTAGAATGTTCACTCCTTGAGATAGACTTAATATATGTAAACTATCTCCACAACTGTGAGATTTTAGAGGTCCAAATCTTTCGGCATCATTTATATTTTTGACCTTTAGCTATTCTTCTGTTGATCTCCTGAAATCAGTAATGATCCAATTTCATTCTTCTTTTTAAGATGAGGAAACTAGAATTGTGTAACTGTGTTTTTTTTTTATAATTATTCTTATAATTACCCATCCCAATACCTGAATTATTTGGAACAGACAATTAATAGATTGTGCCTGACTCCATTTTTTTCTCTTTTATTAAGGGGGCCCCCAGATATCCACACCCTGACCCTGGTGAATGATTATAGTGGTAAATAACCACACGACACAATAAAAATATCCATATTATTTGTTTTTTTCTACAGGTAGTCCCCGGGTTAAGGACATCCAACATACGGATGACTCCTAGATACGAACTGAGCTTCCCTGCGCAGGAAAAAGGCTGGGGGGGGGGTTTGCATGACTGCATGAAGAAATCTTTTGCTAAACACAGCTGAGGTTGTGGGTGAGCTCTTCTGCAAGCTCTTCTATTTCTTTAATGACCAAGATAAACTCTGCAGTTGTTTCTTAACATCTAGCAAGCACTTAGAACTAAGATGCCTGATTCAGTTTCTGAAATATTCTTGTTTGGAATCTCCATTTTTCAGCATGTTTCTTTTTGTCTTTTCCAAATAAAAATTCTTCCCAATACAAATGAAAGTAGTACTTTCCATACACTTTGACCTTTGAGTTTTGAAAAAAATGTCAACAAACAAAAAAAAACCCGTCTTTAGAGAATATTGGTAATACAATAGACAATATTAGCTTCCATATAATATAATAAGTACGTCTCTGGAAAAATAAAACCTTCTGAAAACATTTAGCCATTTTGACACATGCTTTAAACAGGTGCTTTAACACTATCAGCTGCCTGTAAAGATTTAAAATTTCCAATTATAAGCATGGGGGATCAATATGCTACTCTGTTTAAGGTCTACTGAGGAAAATAAATATTCCACTAATGTTGGTTTATGTAGTCATGGGTATGGTATATTACCTAGTCAATAAAACAGGACAGTGCTAAGCATTGATTGGAGCTAAACTGATCACAATTGTATTGAAGTAATCTATTCTCCTAAACCTCCACAGCAGGTTGTGCAGTGATCAATGAACCCTTCTGTTTAATGAACTGGTCAAGCTATGATAATCATTCTCCAATAAGTAATGTGCAGTTGGTAACCTTTGTATTAGTACTTGAGGAGGATGATCAGTAAATGAATGGCCCTGTAGGTGATTAGGTCTATAGCTTTAGCAGTGCACAGCCTTATTTGTGCCATCATAATGTAAAGTTCAAGTGGATCCACTCTTTAATAATGAAGATATAAAGGTGGGTGTGGTTCCATTGAGAACCCCTACAGACTACAGACTGGAAGTATTGGAAGTCTACAGACTGGCAGTATTTTACTTGGCAATGTGATTCGAGAGTATTGTATTTGTGTATTTTCTTTGTGCATTTCTGTAATAAACTTTAAGTAAAAAAAAAAAAAAGAAATACAAATGTATAGTAATCTTTTCACATCCATTAAATGTCTTTTTCTAACTAGTTCTCCTGAATCTATGTTTTGTGTAATCCTGTATACAGCTCTTATATATTTTATTTCATACCTGATGTTATTTTTATTCTTTATTGAAATACATCTTTAAATATAAAAATATGCCTTCATTTTGTGCTGTAAATGACAACTGATTTGCAATACTAATGCACCGTAAAAGATAAGCATGCTCCTATTAGTGAATAATAAACAAAGTAATCTTTCCATGGCTATGGAAGGTATGTGAAATGCACAGTACTGTTTTTTTAAAACAAGCTGGTAAACGTTTAATGCATGTATCTGTTCGATGAACTATTATTTCATTGTTTATTTATTTTGCTAAATTAGTTTTTACTTTTTACACATATTTAATCTTTTGTTAAACACCCTTTTATTTTTAAATGCTGTTTAAATTTAACCTTTGTAGAGATTTTTTTTCTTCAAGTAATTGAGGGTTGTGAATAGGGCATTTAGATGACAAATATTTGCCTCCTTATTATGTATTGGTAGCACCTAAAGAGAGTATACACACTGTGGAATAGCTACCAAAAGTACCAATATGTGTAATCCAATTATTTTTTTTCCCCTGGTATTCTTTTAATATTAACTATCCTGGAATTTTCCCTTGGGTCAATATTTTGTTAATTATTAGAAATTCAATAAAGTGTGCTTGTCCTTTACTTAAAAATGATTTGTTTTTACTTAAAAGCATTGTATGTGTGCATGCTCACACACGTTTATCTTTATAATTCTTTAGAGTGCAATTCTCAGTACTAACACATATACATTTTTTTAGAAATGTTTTTTAATTAGTTATGTTTGGTATAGTTATTTATAATATAGGTTGAAACAAAACTGTCACTAGGAAACCATTATACCAACTGGTTGCACTCTACTACTGTTATGGAATATTAATAATATAGCAGTTTGTACTTGTTTTGTCCAGGTGACTACTGGACAACATATTTCAAATTATTCCAGTTTGTTTAATACATTTTTGTTATATACATAATTCCATATGTGCTTTTCATAGTTTTTTTGTCTTCAATATTATTCTAAAATGGAGAAAAAAAAATACATTAAAAAAACATAAGTTCTATTTAAGGGGGCATCTGTTGTTTAAATGTGTGAAATAAAACTATAGCTAAAAAGAAGATACATATTTAGCTCTTCAACAGTTTATATAAATTACATTCTACTGATGAAATCCTCTAATGAACACACACTTTGAGGATTGTAGATCTCCACTGTTCTCTGCAGCACTCACTGTTCCTTCTAAACCAGTGGCTGATGTAGCCAGCAGTGGCTCCAAGTTAAGTCTCATATCAGTATGGCAGTCTAGGAACTTAACACCCAAAACAGTGGTAAATTTGGGGAAATGAAGCCTTCTTTACATTTGTTCACATTCTATTGATAAAACCTATAGAGGCAACATTTTGCCAGAATATTGATAGAATCTGTCTGCCTGCAATATATAATGACAGTGTGTCCCATGCCTTTGCTGAGAAGGTCTTGGATGGGGTGTATATATCACATGGGCTAAGGCACTTTGATTGTTGAGGGCTTCAGGGAATTGTGTGGTAGTCAGACAGTTGGCTCTTGGAAGAGTCGCTTTTAAGGGTCTGTGTGGCTTCCAAGAAAGAGTTAGGAGGAATCCATAGCCACCTGGTCCATGTCTGGGTCTTAACCCTTACTTAGAGAGCATTGGTGTCTGTTTAGAGTTTCAGCAGCAGTCTGCTTGAAGCTCAGTAGTTTCCCGAAACTTGAAGGGAAAGAAGCTCAAGAGGAAATGTTTAGAGTAAGCTATCCACTTTAAATTATACAAAGGGACTTTTTGTTGTACTATATTATTAGCCAGAGAGGATCTAAAAAAGAAGTAGTTAGTAGATTTGTTGTTGTTTTTTTGTTTGTTTACATTGTGTTAACCTGCATCCTTGTAATACAATAAAGCAGCCAGGAAGGAGCTTGAGCTCTTCATTGAACTGCTGAAAGCCTGTTGCTAAAAGCAATCCCCCATAGCAAGCTCACAATAAATTTATTTTTTTTTTTGTGATGACATGCTTTATCATGTTTATAAATTCTGGGTAATTCTTGAATAGCTCATGGTGCCACAGGCATTCTGGAGAATGGTGCTTAATCTTGGGGATTTGTGAATCCTGCCCTCCTGCCAGATTTCAGCTCCAATGCCCCACTTCTGCAGCCCATTGGTCCAATTGCTGGTAATTGAAGTGTGTTACACTGATCGTAGGCAGAAGCTCTGAAACCAGCCATAGCAACTTGTTTATGCTAGCCAGATGACTTTACTTTTGATTTAAATGGCTGTTAAATTGCTGACACTACCCCAGTGAAGGAAGACGCTGTTGCCTGGAGTTGCCTTATTTCCATACTACCATTTGATGCTAATACTCTACATTTGGTATTTTGGATGCGGGCATCAACTCCTTCTGTGGATCCCAGGCGACCAGTAAATCGTTTGATTCTGAACTGGTACAGTTAGCACACTTTTAAAAGGACAGTGCACAAAATGTGTTTTTTTTTTTGTTATGGAGGACATGTTAAAGATCTTGGTGCAAAATACTGCAGCCCTGAAGAAAACAAACAAGTGGGCCAATGCCACCGAGCTAGAGACTAACAGGCTGTCAACAGCTGGCTAGTACTGAAGCCCACGTGGCTGTGCTGGCTAAGCTGCAGCAAGGGACAAAAAGCCCCTGGCCAAAGTGGTGCAGAATTTTGCAGCCTGGGTCCTAGCAGATGTTACTACATCTGTGGCGGAACCTCAGACCCTTCTATGAACCCACCTGATGTGGAAAATGGTTGCTTGGCATGAGGTGGAAGCATTCCTGTGCACCTTTAAATGAACTGCTGAGCAGCAAATGTGGCCAAAGGAGCAGTGGGCAATAATAGTAGTGTCACTATTAGTGGGAGAAGGCCTTTGACCTGTCTGCCGAGTTATAGTCAGAAATTCTGTGGAAACTAGGAGTCACCATCCCTTTGCAGACTCAGCGGAATCACATATAGGGCTAACAGGATAGGGGCTCTCCTTGGTTCAATATTTATGAGCTCAAAACCCTGAAACACTCTCTGCAGCTGGACCTGCTTGGCCCCAGATAGTGGAGAGTGTCACCATGGATCACTACCTGCTGCCAGAGTAATGGTGGTGGGTAAGCCAAGCAGACCCAAAGTCACGGCCATCTGGTTCAGTTACTGGCGGGCTACATTGTGGCTGAAGACCTCGTCACAGACCCTCTCCAGACCCCGCCATTACCAACCTAGAAGAGGTCTCCCATAGCAACCATAGCCAGGAAGCTAGCTCTGGTGGAGAAGCCCTGCCCACAGGTCCCTGGGGAACCAGAGGAAAATTTTAGTGCTGGCAGTGCTGTGCCTGAGTACATGTTGCTGCTAAGTGTCTCACCAGCCTCAAACCCATAGGGGGCAGAGGGGCAAGGAAATTATCCATGTTCACTCCTCTGAGCCTGACTGCTGATTCTTCTGTACATACAGTACTGTACATATTCACCTTAGTGCACACTCTCACGCCTGGTGAAAGACTACCACCTGACCCAGCACAAGGTAGAAATAGTTTGTGTGCATGGGGACTGTAAGAAATACCCCACGGCCCTTGTGACCTTTGTGATACCTGCAGAAACCATGTGCCACGAGGTGGCAGTATCCACTTGCTATTGCATAGCATGATGCTGGGTAGAGACTTTCCCTGTAGAAGCCATGCTGGGAAGAGCAGCAGGCTCCAGAGTCTGTGGACAGTGAGGAGCATGGAGAAAGAGGGGTCCAAGCCTTCTGAACAGGAGACTACCTCTACAGTTGTTAAGGACTGTAGGATGTGTGCAGAAAAGAAAATGGAACATATGCTGTTGTAATTATACCTCATGATAGTTCAGAAAGTTTTGAGCTATTTGCCCTTGCTGTAGTCACGGGTGACCCTGAAATGCCTATGGAGACCTTTGAGGAGTCTATCATGCTAAAGCTAGACGAAAGCTAGAGGCGGAAGTCTCCTGGGAAAACTTTGGCACTGCCAAAGTTGGGGGAAAGTTAAAGTAAAAAATGGAAATTCAGGTAATTAGGGCATAAAAGATAAGTTTCTTAAAAGTTGATAAAGAAAATCTAGTTAAACAAATTAAACAAAAATGTTTATATTTAGTCATGTAACTTCTAAGCAACTGACCTGTCTCACCTTGACGATTGTTGATGAGTCTAGCATCAGGAGAACACTGAGCAGTGATGGTGTGAATGGCAGAGTAGCAAGAAAAAAGCCACTGCTCCCCCCAAAAATATTGCTGGCCATCTAAAATTTGCTAAGGGTCATATGGACAAACCAGAAGGATAATAAAAAAAAAGTGTTTTGTGAGTGGAAAACCAATATGGCTTAAATGAGGAACGTTACAATTGGAGAAAGAAAAACACTGCATGCCAGCATAAGAACCTTATCCCATCTGTGGAAAATGCTGGTGGGAGTGTTCTGGATTGGGCCTGTTTTGCTGCATCTGGGCCATCATTAATAGAACAATGAATTCTGAACTATATAAGAAAATTCCAGAAAAAGTCAAGGCATCTGTCCATGAACTGAATCTCAAGAGACAGAAGGTCATGCCACAAAACAACGATCCTAAGCATACAAGTGATTCTACCAAAGAATGGTTAACAAAGAATAAAGTAAATGTTCTGGAATTAGCAAGTCAAACTGCTGACCGTAAAATGTTGGGGAAAGACCTAAAGTGAGTTAATAATATACAGAAACCCACCAACATTCAAGAGCTGAAGCTGTTCTGTATGGAGGAATCGGCTGTTGAGGTGTAGGATTAATCAATACTTACCACAAAAGTTGTTGCAGAACAGGAAGATCACACCAAACAAATTTGGTTTGGTATTTTATTAAATACACGAGCAAATACAGTAAGTTTGTTTCATTTGCATAACTATGTTTTCTTCATTTAATTTTAGGATTTGTTTAAATATTTGTAAAAAAAATAAAAGCTTTGTAAAAATCCAAAAAAAGTTACATATTATTCCACATTCACTCCAAATAAGTTATGTAGTAGATACCAGTAGACCGTTGGTAGATGAATCCTATGTAATTCTTTCCTAATACTATTTACATTATTTCATTGCTATTTGATACATTTGTAACTTTTGAACCAACAGTTACACAAATTCCTAAAGGAAAACATATAAGTTGCTAACTTACTGAAGCCTGGGAATATAAAGTGTTTCCTGAACGAATTGTGTCATCCATGAGTAATCTATAGAAAATAAGTCCCAAATGTGTTTTATATTTGAAATCATTGTTATCCCAGCAGTAACCATGGTGAATAAAACCTAAGGCAGGAAGAATTAAGTACTCATTGCAAATGCTTGAAATCTTATCAAGCTCATTGTAAAGGTTAAAAATTAAAATGGTGCTAATAATGGAGAATTTTATGCACTGGTTCTTTTATTTTCATGACTATAAATATAGTTTCGCCACGTTAGATAAAAAGGGCTTTACGCATGCATTTTTGATCATGTTTTGGCACTCTTAAGCACAATGCCCTTTCACAGTCACCCTTTGACATGCCATTTTAGATTATTTGCTCATTGATTAAATAAAGGCATTTCCTTTGTATTTGTCAACACTGTAGTATAGCTAAAGACATCAATCATATATATTATGCATTGAATCAATCCTAGCATGAATCTCAATTCTCATCCAGCAATAACAGCAGTTAGGCAAACTGAATCTATTCACATATATAAAATGGGTCTCTGGGTTAATCTAGACAACTTCAGCAGTGATTTATACTTGTCCTTCTTGTCATTATCTGGTGACACGTAGAGGTGGAAGCTCTGTTAGAGGAATATGTCACCATATATAATGTATTATTGCTTGTCAGTTGCCTCTTAGAAAACACACCAAATGCCTTTTTTTCTTTAACAAGTGCTTTTGTGTGTTTAAACAAATCTCAAGCACTCAAACCCAGGTGAAGTCTACACAGTATTTAAACTGTGCCTTACAAGTAAAGTTAGAAACTGTCACATGACCATGCACCTTTCCTATAGGCACAAAGTTTTCACAGCCCTTTCAAGTACTGATGACACAAGCAAAGGTGAGTACTAAAATGTAACATATCTTTCTATTGTATTTATGTAGTTACAGACACATGATATGTTTACATTCCAAGTTTGTAACCTACTTGAAGATTGTGTTTTCTTCACAATATATTTATGGTTTAAAAATCTGAAGTTTATCATCTTGCTTCTGAGAAGAAGAGAGAAAAAGGAGTAGAAGTTTACAAGGCTAACCTTTACAATGATGCAAACCTTTTTGTTTTGTTTTTTTTTTTTATAAAGAAATTATCTAAACTGACCTACCACTATAGAGTTTTGAAATGTACATACCATAGTTGCAAAATAGAAGAGTGACATATGTGCTGGATACTAATGTACTAATCCATTTTTTGCTGGTTAGATACGAAAAATGTCCAGGACCCTAGCTGATTATCTGAGCTGTCTGTAGTTTAGGTAAGCAGTTCAAATTGATTGCAGTGTATGGACCATATTAGAAAAAATAACTATGAGCAACACTTTTTTCACACAACCTTATTGGCCATTATTCTCAGTAGACAATTTATGATAATATAATATATTTAGGATAGGTAAATAAATTAGGTTCAGTCCTGGTTCGGATTCAAGCATTTTGCACAACTTTTACTTGATAACACCTTGCCAGTTACACAGTCATTCCACCATCACCATAGCTGTGGTTCTAAGAACCAGCATCTGCAGACTTAACAATGGGCAGCGATAAGCTGTACTGTACCAAAGCTGTACCACTCCGTGCCACTTCCATTCATTCTCCATGGGGCTGCTGTGGGTAGAAGCTATTTGTAGTGTCTCCCCTGAGTCTGTGGTTCACTGGCATGGGGAAGCAGTGACCACACTGAAACATCATTGCCAGTCTGAACTTGTAAAGTTAATTTGTTATACGCTAAAAAAACCATATTAATACTTTTCACAATGAAAAAAAAATATATACAAATTATGAAAAATGTTTTCCTATTTATCCTGTACCCAAAGATACTTTTTCATTGCCAATCTATAGAGGTTGTATTTGTACACCATTGGATGGACGCTTTTGTCCATAAAATTCCCAGGGCCATACAAAAACACTGACAGTGCCAGATTGAAGAAGTTAGACTGTCATGAGAGAATATGGGTGATCCCATAAACTTAAATCCAACCATCAATCATTTACAAATTTTGCTTTCCATTTGATATTTTTTTGTTTTTTAGTTTGTGGTTTTAATGATATTCAGTATAGAACAGTGACTTTTTAGGTGCCTAGAATCAACCTCCCAAAATGTTTTTTGGATACCTTCCCATGATTAAATTTAACCTTCTTCTCTGCAATCTTCCCTTCTCTGAAAGCAGCCATTGTTGTTCACTGAGTCACTGACCACTATGGTACAGTACACCCAGCCTTATCACCCACCATGTTCCTTCTGTTAGCAGAAAGCTTTACAGAGCAAAAAGCTGATCACTGACTTCACCCACCTCTTTCTTCACTGAGCTTAGTGCCAATCACATGATCCTGCTCACATCTCCTTCTTAGTAAGGCTATTTTTAAAAGGTAAAAATATATTTTTTTTACACATGTGCTAGCTTTTTCCCAATAAATTAAATGCTTAGCTGCCAGAAAATGCAGATAAACAAGGAGAGTGTAAAACTTTTTTATCGTGTATAACCAGCCATTTTTTATTTTTGTAAAGAAGGGTTAAAACCTCTAACATATTTTTGTTGTCTGTACCCCTGTAGGAAGATTTTCCTTCACTTCCTGTCCTGTTAACGAAACAAGAAGTGAGAAGAAGAATTCATGTAAAATCAACAAAATCCTATTGCTGGAGAGTTGTTTCTGGAACAATTATCCTCATTTAATTATTTTTCCTGACCTGTTGTTTAAAATGCTGAGATTCCCCTGACGACAGGACAAACAAGGAAAGGGGACCTGGTTCCCCAGAGTGAAGGGACAGATATTTTAAGGCCCTTTATTAAAGTAGGACTCCAGTTTCCAAATAAGCTTCCTTCCTGGAATAGTCGTATTTGTGAGGCTACAAATGTCAGGAAGAGCTAAAGGATGACACAAAACACTCAGGCACTGCTTAATTAAAGTTAGTTCTTATTTTTTTTGGATGCGTACAATGGTCCAAAACAGCAACATTTTCAAAAGCAAGATCACATGACTCGGGTTACCCCAGGGAGTGCTCATTTTCATATCATCCAATTGGGAAGGGAGAGAGAAGCTAGTATTTCCATACGTGTATTCAGAAAATGTCAGCGTCGGCACTAAATTCTATGATATCTGGAGTTAACAATTATACACTGATCTTAACCAATCAAATCGTTACAAGACCATTGCTAGCTCATTTTGGCCAAACATCCTTGTTACACCATAATGCTTTAAAAATCTTGCAATTGTTAGCATGAGATTATATTTTGTATATTACCAGCTGATTTATTTTTTATGACCCATCAGGGTATAACAGCCATAACTTTTCTCTTGTCAGGTCACTCCCACCCGAACCTAGTGTGAGAAGGAGGACACAAGATGTTCACAGACCATTTTAGACAAATACACCTGTACCTCCACAAAACATGTTATCAGTATTCTATGTTTTTGTATTTAACGTGTTAAAAAAGATTAACTTTTAGGTGGCTTTCCTGCTACATACCCCAATATTGGCCCTTGTTGTGAGCAAGTGGGGGGCATGTTTGTGCCCCCTTCTGGAGGCCTTTTATGGAGAGGGGAGGGGGCACACAGTATCACAGACCTTTATCCTATTCACATAGGTTCCAGGCCTAATAAAAGGTCTGCTTTCAATATTGTGCTCCATGTAATGTGGGTAGCATTTACCTCTGTCATTGACTTCAGTGGTATTTGAGTTCAGAAATGAATCAACTCAAACACTGGGGTAAAGTAAGTGAACCAAAAATGAAGTAAAATAAACCAGCACAACTGATTTAAAGGAGCTTAAAGTGAAAGTAAACCTGTTTTATTCACCTCAAAGGGCACAGACACCTTCCTCTTCCTTCTCTTCTGGTAACAATCTTTGGAACTATGGAAGTATCCTTGCAAACTAAAACTGATGCTGTGCATGTGCAGCTCATTTTTTTTCCAGAAAACTTAAGTGACCAGGCAGTTAGGAGCGATAATTAGTTCTGCGTTAAATAATTGTCAAAAGCATGTATCCTTTGCTTTTAATACCTTCTATCTGTGAAGCTTCTATTGATAGCTAGCTCCTTCACTATATCTGGATAATTTTAGGGAGGTTTTCAACCCAGTTTTTGTTTACAGAGTAGAAGATGGATGATGTCTTTCAGCTTGGGATGGGTGTTATTATTATACAACCTTTATATAATACCTCTGCTGATAAATTTGTGAAAGATCTATTTTTACAATTTTCTGTAGACATCATTTTGATCTTGTCAATGCAGGATAAAATAGATGACAATCTTTGCCTGCATCCACATTTTTATTACAAAGTTTCTTCATGATTATACGCTGACCCATGACAAACATTGTTATGCATATAGTTTTTATAAAACTATTCCCAATAACATCTGTATTCACAGTAATCAACAATAGGAATAACAATGCAAAGATATGTGCGAATGCAATAGTCAGTGGGCACAAAAATCTAAGAAAACAGACAGATTTATACTTATTCAGTGTCAAATATAAATACAAAGATTCCTTCTTTAGCAATATTTTTTTCAACCTTCTCTGTTTGCAGTATCTTCATTTCTACATACATGGTTAAACATAAAGTGTGTAGCCACTGGTGTATTATTCTTACTGGTGATGTAAGAAATATTTTCCTACTTGATAATTTTACATATGGGAAGTATGACACACTAATTGGGTTTGACATACAACACATGTAATCAGTTATAAAGTACTACTATATTAAAGTTTATGTATTGTTTAATGTGGAAAAATATGAAGGGAAAAAAATATATGTTTTGTAATGTGGTAAACGTTTAGTTCATTTTCTTGAGAATACACTAAAAAACAAAAACAGTGGCCTACAGTTAGTGCCTTTCTGATCTACATTTACAATGATTACACAAAGTGTTGGCATAAATCACATATGGCCTCCATACTGTTTCATGAAGGTAAATCTTTTTTTCAAGAATTTGCTTAATTATATATATATATATATATATATATATATATATATACAGGTAGTCCCTGAGTTAAGGACATCCGACATATGGACAACTCCAAGATACGAACAGGGCTTGCCTGCTTGCTTGAGTGCAGGACAGAGGCTTGATGGGGGGAGGGGGCGGTTTGCATGACTGGAAGAAGAATTATTTTGCTAAGAGCTGAGCTAATCTGTAACATCTTGTAACTTTTTAGTAACCAAAACAAACTCTGCAGCTGTTTCTTTTTGCATATCAAAGCACAACTTGCTCCAGAAGCTAATGAATATCTAGGCTCCATAAAGTACTACCTACAGTCCCTATCTCGTATGCAACCCAGGGACTACCTGTATGTATGTATGTATATTCAGGGCTGGAGAAAACTGAGTGTGAATAAATTGGTGTGTGCATTTGGTTAAAAAAAATGAAAAGAAAAAAGTAAGTTTCAAAATAAGGTATTAGTTTGGCAAAAAGTGCTTGAGATTACTATCAACAATACAATGTGGCCTAGATTGTCCTGAAGGAAAACTATGAAGGTTGTGGGTTAAATTTAATATATGGGTTAATACTCTTTTTTTGTTCTTTTTCAGTACATGATTAAGGGTTTCCAGAGAACTGTGGGTTAGCAGAAAAAAGAAAAGCACACCAAAACACCTTGAATAAATCTCTCTAGATAGCTATATGATAATATTTTGATGGTTTATCAAGGTCTGTAAACAATGTTCTTCTTCTAAATTGTTAATAAAACTGAAGTCCGCAGCATGCCTGTTGTTCAAAAGCAGAACAAAAACCCCATAAACATTCAGTATTTTATGTTAAAATGCTTTTAAAAAAGTCTAAAAAGAAAGTATGTACAAAAAAATCATGTGCATTCTCTTTATCCAACTACAATTTGCTGTTTTGGGTGTTAAAAAGGTGACATTTGGATATATGAGCCAAAGTTTTAGTCTCAGGCTTGAAGATGATCCCAGATATTAAACCTTTCTAAAACCAAAACCAATTAATACACCTGGGTTGGATTAGGATCTAACACTTCATATGTAGAGACACCCAAAAGTTATCTGGTAACTTACAACTAATAATCACTAGAGCAAAGGATTTCAAAACTCCCCCTTTTGCTCATATATATTATTTGAAAGGTTTTTATGAGCTTTTCTGTCTTGTTTAATAAGGCTATCATCGGAGGGATTTACAGAGGACATACTATAATCTGTTTGCATGGTTATACAAGATCTTTCTGAAATAAAGATTGTACTCCTTTATGAAAAATGTTAAAATGAGATTTCATACACGTAGCATTTTGTCATTCCTACTTAAGCCAATATTGTGTTTAACAAAGTTTTTATCTGAACGTACAACTAAAGACAAACTCGGTGGGTCACAAAATTTGTTAGATTTATTTTTTGCATTCTAAAAACACTATTGTGACTATTCTTTCCAGTCTTGGTGAGCTTTATTAAATCAGGCCAATAGTGTTATGTTTTTGTTTAAAGTGAACCTGTGCTTTGAAAATATTTTCCTCTTCTAACTTACTTAGCCTAAAGAGACCCTGTCAAATGGGATAAAGCAGTGGTAGCCAACTTTTTTGGACCGAAGGACCACTAAATTTACTGGCTCTGGACCACTCATGCACAGGGAGCCAGGTGTCACTGAAAGGGGAAGAAACTTCCCCATAGTGACGTCATGATGCCAGAACCTGCCCATTCTCTCTGAACACAACCCACCCAGTCTCCCATCACAGGCTCAGCTCTGCGATGGAAGACTGGGCAGGTTGTGTCCACTTCCCTAAGCCAGCGACCTGTACGGGGGACATGGTCTGTGGCTTTGGCCAGAGACATGAACCACCAAAATTTTCTGGCAGACCATGACAACTGGTTGGCGACCGCTGGGATAAAGGACATACTGATGAAGGTAAGTGCCTACTTCTGGCAGTCCCCAATGCCCATCATTTTTTCATTTTTGACTGAATCATATTTCAGTCCCCTTAACATGTGCCATGGGGGCATAAAGGGATTCCTAAGACATGTGTAAGCATCAAGTTGCCACTTAGAGCATGCACAGGGCATCCTCTCTAAACTTCTGATGGCTGAGCATTGTGGCGGGATAGTGGAAGTAATGTATATATATAAAGCTGAAAATTGTGGCAGTTAGGTGAACCTGTTGCCTATCCCTGCACGGGCTAAATATGAGATTAAACTAGTTTGTATCTACAAACATGAAACAGTTTTTAAGGAATTATTATGTCCTTCCATGTGTCTTACCCCTATGCCTTTCACATGACATAATAATTTTTAAAATACAGTTCTGATAGATGTTTATACAAATATGATTTAGAGAAATCCATGAACACTTTTTAGAAAGAAGGCTTTAGGGATTTTTAAAAATGATTGTGTTCTCATTTTAACTTTCTTAACAAATATTAATTCACTGTCACATATCGACTGTCATTTCTACGCAGAAGTACAGTGTCTTTATATGACAAATTAACTCTTAAAAGATATTTTGATACACGAAGACATTTTCTGTTTTAAATCTATTAAACTTTGAGGTTTTTTTTTGCCTTGCCTTGCACATGTTTTAACATATTTAAAGCATTTAGGTTATAAAGCAGCAACAAGTGTTAAAGTTTCTTTTTTGACTATTATGAAGTGAAAGCACTTGAAGTGACTAACCTTATTTTCTAATCAGCTTATGCCTGTGAACACACAAGCACAAAGACTGACAATGAGGAACATATACCTGACACCCTTAAACATTTCATGGAGACAAGTTGATATGAGTATGTATAAATACTAATATTAAGCCAAATTAGCTTTGGAGAAAAAAATAAAAGAATTTATTGAGGTGCAAATTGTCACTGTCAGGAGAAATAAAGTTATATCAGAGAACAAGTGACATACAATTTTCTCTAGAGTGTTTTTTAATAAAAATAGCTTTTCTTTGAATATTTTGAAGTCAAACATGAGAGGCAATCTGTGCGTTTGTCAGAGTTTTAGAGTGTGAAAAATTGCTGCCTTAAATCATTTAAGCTGAAAAGCAACTTCTTCCTGCTGAGATAATTTCACATTGACTTACCGTGCAAGCCCTTCAGGCATTCCCAGCTCAGAGCAGAAGTTTTCAAGGTAAAAACAGAGAGAGAGAACATGAGAGAAGCTGGTATGAGGATCAGCAGCAACTCCAGGCGTTCAGGCAGATCTGACTTTGATTAATTAGAGAGCTAGTTTTCTATTTCCACATGTACTAGCTGATGGAAAGGTAGAGTGGACTGGGATATACAAACTTGGAGCTGACTCTGTTAGATATCAGCAGGTTTTGACATCCTCTGCAGAGCTTGCAGGATTTCTAGTATTTCTACTTACATGGATTAAGTCACTGTGCATATATTTGATGTATTCATTGTGCTAATGCCCAGGAATTGTCCGAAATGAAGAACCCTAGATCTGATCTCTACTGACTGTGAGAAGTTTGTGTTACATCATTATATAACCACAGAACATCACATTCAAGAAACTGTCATGTAACAGTTTGATTTGTTCATCTATTGTGCTTCACTGAACACAATGATTGTAAAATTAAATTGTTAAAATATTTTGTATGCATGTAAATCATTCATTTAAAAAAGGCTGTCATTAAATTTGTAATTAGGAGATTTTTGTTTAAAGAACGGTTTGAAATACCTGTACAGTTTGCATTGCTGTCTTTCTTGCCACTTGCCACTACAAAAAGAAACAAGGGAATTTCCAATACAGAATATAGGTGATATAATTTGTTCTGTCTTGAATCATTCCTGATGAAGCAAAATTAGATTTTCTGTGAAACGTGTTTTGTTTTATAGTATTTACTCCAAAGACAGACTTTTCAAAAAAATGTCTTATTCTCTTGACCGATTGATTGGAATTCATTTATGTGCTTTTATAAACAATAACTTTTAAATTCGGGTTTATTATTATGGTATTTGTTGATAAGTTTTACTTGTGTTGATATAATGGAAATATGCTGTTCAAGTCCTCTAAACCAGCGGTCCCCAACCTTTTTGGCCCCAGGGACCGGTTTCACGGAAGGAAATTTCTCTGAGGACCGGGGGGGTGGGTGCACAGAGAGAAAAGAGAAGACATACTCTGGCGTCTTCTCTTTTCTCTCTGTGCACCTCTGCTGCTTCAAAGCGATCACATGACATCTGACAGCCAATCGAGCTGTATGTCATGTGCTCGCATTGCTTGTACACAGACTACTGTGTACATTTACCGGCATCTCATACAAACACCGCTGCGGACCACTTCCGGTCCGCGGATGGTGGTTGGGTGCCGCTTCGTTTTCAATAATGGATCATGTACTCGCGGCCCACTGAAAACACCGCCGCGGACCGGTAGTGGGCCGCGGACCGGTGGTTGGGGACCGCTGCTCTAAACAATGTTTAAATATTGCTACTTGTTGGTATGTGGCCTATATATTCAGTAAGATTAGTAGATGGCCTATATTTGTTTTTTTAGTAATTAATATTTATTTATTCTGTATGGTCATCCTGAATTTTTTTTAGTTTTAAATAGATTGCAGAAGATTTAAAAATAGAAAATTTTACCCTAAGTTACTTGTGGTGGTAGTGACAACTGTGTGATCAGGCAACAAGTGAGGGAAAATATTGCAGAGAAGTGTGGGGAAATTTCCGAAAACAAGATCAGCAGGAGAAGACTAGAATATCTGTTAGTTTATGATAGTTACAGAGTTGTGGTGGGGAAAAATTGTACTTAGAACTTGGTGGTGGTTCTCAATCAATCAGTGATAGGTAACATGTTGCTAATACCTGGTGGGAGCTCCTACCTGATGCTTGGAAAAGTTAGTTAATGAAGAGAATGGCACTAGCCATAAAAAATGGTCTAATTGTAGTTACAGCATGGATTTCTCACAACATAGCTAAAGCGTACCTAAGAAAATACACTTTACATAAAAGAGTAAAGTAAAAATGCAATTTTTTTTAAGTGCAACACTCTTTTTAAAAAAAAAAAAAAAAAAATAGTGCAACACCGCCCACTACTAATTCTCGATCGCCTAGGCAATCGAGAATGAATGAGAGCGCAAAGCCCCCCAGGATACCTACGCCAGACATCCCTGGAGGCTCTTGGGTGCTCCTTCTGCGCATGCCCTAGCTTATTGGGTAGTGTTGGTGTTTGAATTTGGATTGTCCTTATATTCTACCCGAATATGGCTGTTCGAATTTTGGATAGACCCGACCCGAAAAAAACAGGATGTGTAAAAAAAAAGTAATTTACTGAATGTATGTGATTTGTGTAACTAACTTTTATTTTTTTACAGGTTATCCCACAATGACAGGATGATTCCCATCGTTGCACAGCTGTGGGAAACCTCCTGTCAGTGTGGGATCCCCGGGCACTGGAGGTTAAATGAGGACAAGAGACGATAATCGAAACCCACACTGTACAACAATGTTACAGTAATTATTTTATAGAAATGCTATAGATGTAAGTGTTGTTTAGTCACGTTTACAGTAAACTGAGATAGGTAAGCTTGGATTTAAGCACCCCCCTCCAAAAAAAGTTACTAATATAGTATTGTGGCTTTAGTTACATGTTTTTTAATAATTTGTATACTTGTAAGTACTACCACCTGGTTACATAAAACATATCCAAACTCACAATTTTCACGTTAAATAAAAGCATTGTCTACCATTTTTTGTAATGAAAAAAATGTTAAAGGGTGCAGCACCACCCCCTTAATTCTCGATTGCCTAGGAAATCAAGAATGAATGGGAGGGCAGAGCCTCCCGGTATACCTACGTCACACATCCCGGGAGGCTCTTGGCTGCTCCTTCTGCCTGAAGGATCTCAGGCTTGCGCAGAAGGAGCCCTTTCATCAATAGGGAAAAAAAATTGCCGATCTCATGCATGCGCAGTGAGATCGGCAAGTTGTTTTTCAATCTGCGCCTGCGCAGTGCGAGATCAGGTTATGAAGGAAAAAGAACCTGGAAAAAGGGGGAAGATGCCGGGGCCTGGCGCTCCCTCTGCACCGGGGCGAAGATGGATACCGAGACGATACGGGATCCGATAGAAGAAACCTCCTGATTGACAGACTGATCTGCGGGATTGAAGGTACGTGTGTTTTGTATTGTTTTGGGTTTTGGGTTTGCTTCCGCTTTAAATACAGCTATGGTATGTTGCTAAATAATACACAACATTTCTTGCAATACATTCTAAATTGTTCAAAAGTGCATAGAAAATACATCATTTTTTTTAATCCTGTGATGAAATGCTGACTCATTTATAATTTGCATTATCTCAAAAGTGAATATTTATTGGCTAACAAGTTCTCTTGAGATTGATAACATAAGGAAGATATAATATTGCATGTTAATCTAAATACTTAAATTCCCTAATGTTTAAATATGATTGATATAAAGTTGTCACATTTAAATGCTTATGAAATTTATCAGTGTTACTGCATAAGTATTTATCATAGTTTGCATAAACATATGCCGTGTTAGTAAAATTAACACATTCACTTGGGGATTTCCTTTGGGTATTTTCTTTACAACATAGTAGGCATTTTCAATCTGTTAAAAGATTACTTTCATTTAACTTCAATTAAATTCATAAAGAAAGCATTTCACAAATCATGTTGTCTTCTGTCAGCAACCTGTACACAATAGTTCTTGGGGTGCAAATACAGTGCAAAATTTACTTATTCAATAACAATATGTCTTAAACTTAATCACAATATAGTGCAGTTTTTCATGGGTACATGGCTCTGGTATTTGTATGTTAAGTCACATCAGTAAATCATTGTAAATGTGCTAATAGAAACAAAAAATATGTTTAGAAAAACAAATGGGCTTTTGTATTTTTTTTTACATTATTTTTTTCAATTTAACATCAAAATTAACACTCAACAAGTGTCACAGTACATAGCAACAATACACTTTGTGCATGAGTGAGCAAACAAGTACAGAATGCTAGAATTTAGGGAGGTAAAGAAATTCTTGGGGCATACTCCATAAATATGGCATTGCAGTACAAAGGTTAAAATACATGAATCAGCTTAGGTAGGACATCAAGTGGAATAGGATACATTTTCACTATATTTCCCAGCTGGAAGAATGAAGATATAACAACAGCTGATACTTTCAATCTAAGTGTTTATGTTCACTCAAGTATAACCTCCAAAATATGTACACAGTCTTTGTACTGCAAGGTAACTTCCCCAATGGCTAGGCTGAAATGAGCAGACATTTTTAACATATACCCCCCATGTTGGCTTCCCACCTGCAGAACCTGTATAGTACATACCTGCACTACACTACACTGTCTAAAGCAGGGGTCGGCAAACTCCGGCCTTTAGTCCAGATATAGCCTATCCGGTAGTTTGTTCTGGCCTAACGCCCCCTGGCCGATCCAGTCAGATCGACTAGGGGGCGTTAGGAACTACCAGAGCCGAAGCTCCAGTGCCATCCCCTTGCACTTGTTCTCTCCTCCGCAATGCATATGGAGGGGAGGGATTTCTCTTCAGGGGGCGTTCCCAGGTGGTGGGCGGAGCCATTAGAGCGGGCCCGGCCTAGTGTGCTTCCGCCCACCCCATAAATGGCCTAGTTGCCATAAATCTTTGCCGACTCCTGGTCTAAAGGATATTCATTGCAGGATCATCAGGTATTCATTAATTTAAGCAGTAATTTAAAAACCTTGAGCTTGAACTTTTAAATATCAATACCATATTGTTGGTGTGAGATTTAGTTAATGTGCAACATATAATTTAAGATGACTGTATAATTTAGTTTTTTACAGTATTATTATCTAAAAAATGTTTAGTTTGTGGCAAGCCCAATACATATTGCTAATAAATGTTTCAGAATCTACTTTTGATCGATTTCATCTTTTCTGTTGCCTGAGAATACTGAGAATAGGACAACAATTTCTTGCCCTCCCCCATTTTTTTTCTCAATACCAAGTAGAGGGGTTGTAAAGGAGATACAAATAATTCACCACTGCCAGGGAGAGGAAATGAATATATGTTAAGGTTATACATTTATATAATAAATATCTGATATTTGGTATTTGGTTCTGCAATTTATTGATAAACATTAATATACATATATATATATATATATATATATATATATATATATATATATTAGATTTAATACTTGCTGATCTGAGATTAAAAAGAGTATCTGGAAGCCTTGTATAAGTTAATAAGCATCATATATATTCGTAAAACACGTTTCTATGCCTTCTCTGTGTATGAAAATTTAAATTATTGTTTGCATTTATTTAAAACTGAATAATGATGATAATAATAATAATAATAGTAGTAGCAGTGTAATAACATCTGCATATATACATAACCTGGAAATACACAGATTTTTATTTGAATCTACATTTATTTTATTTGCATTTCCAATAAGTTATACTATTTAATAAAAACGTAATCTCTTTTTTTTTTTTGCTTGGAATTATTCATATGTTCTGACATCAGCTTGGCATTTTACAATAATGGCATGTCCAGATAGAATTGATGATTCCTCCTCCTCTATAACTGAATATGAGTTCATGGGTTTTAGCATCCCCTGTAAATAGGACACTTGAGTACCATATTTGAATTCACCAACATTTCTATGACAGATTTAGATAAAACGGTCTTCATGAAGTGATTGTCATTAGATGCAGAAAAGAACTCCATCTTTTTAACACATAACTACTGTGCCATTTCAGTGTAATTCTGCTCAAATTTCAAACATTTCTAGTTAACATAATCAAGTGGCATGAAATGTCCTTTAAAAATGGCAAGTATACAGCATCATCTCAATTGGTACTTAGCGATGGTTCTTCTTTTACAAAATGCACAATAGCTTTCAGCAGGGAGTTTTTAAGCATTATGCTTTGAGTGCACATGATCAGTGAGTATAAATCTAGGTACTCACCTTAAAATTCCATTTTCATGTACACTAGCTCTGATCAGGATCATTATATGAGACCTTTCATGACCCCCAGAATGCCTGTTATGGGCAAAATGTTTACTTTTTTACATTATCTGAAAAATAAAAATATTACCAAACACTGTTATTTCTTCTTTTCTGAATGATTTAATGATTAAGCAGTATATTTTAAAGATAAAATTATCCGGCACAAAAAAGACTGGGTAGGAAATTATTCTTATTTTTCTCGCACTTGGTAATCTACAATTTTGAATGTGTAAACAGAATTAGGGTTATTTAAATGTTCGATGTTTTTTTGAGGTGCTGGATAAAGTTTTTATTTAATTTTTCTACGTTATACACCAATATGGACTTGGAAATGGTACTTAAAATTATGAAAATGATGATTGTAAAAACAGTGTACAGTTGTCTAAAAAAGAACTACACCCCATGGAGACAACACAATGTTTATTTTCTCAAAAAACTAACTAACTAACTCCGCTGCTCCTGATGGCATTTTGTACAAGTTCTACACTGTACGGCGCATGCGCAATGTAGTACAGAGCTAAATGTAACTCTTGCACACAGGCATGGGTTACTTCACATCACAGATGTCTGCCGTGGAGCCTGTGATTGAAATGCCACCTTCCTGGACCTGTCATCGCTGCAACAACACATAGATAAGTATGTGCAATAATCGTCAAGTATGCTATGCATACTTCCTGATTATAACAGAAGTTCACCAACCTCCAACAACTTTAGTTCAGCTTTAAATCTTCATTCAAATAGTGGCTTCAGATTAGGGTGATATACTTAAGTAAAAACACAAGGTGCCTTTTCAATCATTCACCTTCAACACAAGTATTGGTAGATGTAATAGTATACGATGAGAAACATACCCTTGTCCTCGAAAGCTCATACTGCCCTCTTAAAAAGAAATTATTTGTAAGAATGGTGACGTTACTGCTTCCATTGAAGCCAACAGTTTCATAATTTTGGGGCTTAAATGTTCACCATAGTTGCTGGGGTTGTCTTGGGGGTGCTCAGAACCCTATTTCAAAAGAAAACAATGTAAAAAAAAGCATGTCAAGTATAATCCTTCATATAATCCTTTTTTTAATGTACTGAAGGCTGTTGCCAGGTACCAACTTTTTATGCTAATTGCCAAACTCTTGTGCAAGGTATGGTAACCCACATTCCTGGGGGAGTTAGAGGACCTACTGGAGCAAGTCAAAAATATTTTTAAGGTGTAGGAGAAAAAAAAACAACCATAAAAAATGAGCTAAAAGTATTAAAATGTGATCTAAATGTAACACTTGTACACGTTCGTAAATGGTAAGGGCCATCAATAGGGGATAACGAATGTTGTATTTAACAACTTGTCCCAACTGCCCCCTTGCTAGATTTGCTGAACACAGTGACAAGAACACAGCCCCACTGGACGAAGGTCCTTTCTTTTTTTTTTAAGCTTCTCAGTTTTTGTTTGTCAGAATGTTTTTCTGAACCAAGACTAAACTGACACTCAGAGTTCCATGATTTTTTCCCCTGAACTAGCAAATTCTAAGCTGAAACTTGAACTTGGAAATTCTGTGAAACTCAAACACTTATGCCAAGTTCTGTCAAGAATATTTTTTTTTCTTATCACTAGTGCACCATCTGTCAGAATTGCTGAGTGCTTATTAAAACCTGCAGTATATTAACTCTCCCTTTATACATTGTTAACTCTCCCTACACTATTCCAATACACTGATAAATTATTTTTGTGAACCCAGCATTTTTTCCATCAGAAAGCTTTATTACGAACCCAGATTTTTATGTACGTCATGAACAAATCAACGTGTAACTAATTATTAAATTGCAACCCCACCATCCTGCTCAGTGATTTTGCCAGGAAAAGGCCAACCAAGCAGGCCCTGCACGACTTCCCATGCCTCTCTGAACTCCCTGCATACAATTGCAAAAGCTGCAAAAGCGGTGGGTACATCCAGGACACTGATGAGCATGAAGTGTTAAAACTGAACTGCTAGCAAGAATTTGTGAGCAGATTATCCCATTCTTTATCTCCCCCATGTTATCAAAAGCCACACTTCCTTGTCCCAATCCAATTATTACAATATATAGCATTAGGAGAGGGAAATACAAAATGGCAATCTGGTACTTATATTAGTAACAAATAGAAATGCATGTAACTATTTTTTATGACTTTTTACATGTCTACATTCTTTTTTTTTTGTCTGAAGTTCATCTGTAATGAACTATACTTTAAATTGACAAAGAAAACTATGGGGAATACAGTACATTAACAGCAATTTTATTTATTTTCTTTTGGTTTCTGTTATTTTTTTGTCATTAATAATATTGTTTTCGTACATTTTTTTAAGAATCTGGCTTTATAATGATAAATAATGCGCCGCAGACCTGTGACATTCAGTATGTGAAGTGCTGGGTTCAAGAGATTAAGGGCAATGACTGCCATCTAGCTCACTTTTATTTCCATCTCATTGCAACCTTGCATCACTATACATCTGTTTTGTTGATTCACAAGAGCACTTCAGATGCTATACAGTTGATTTTGACAAGTGCTACAATTTTAATCTGGTGAATAATTCTTACAGAGATGATTTCACTAGAGATATTATAATTTAGAGCAATGCTACCTTTTTAGAAGCAGAAATTACATGTAATATACTTTGCACTTGTAGATGTGATTGTATTTTCTAATTTAAACATTGTATTAAATGTAGGAATTTAAAAATGCTAAGATAACCATTGCACCTATATGTCTTGATGTGCTAATCTTTAGCATCAGCCAACATTTAATAATGTACAACAAGCAGAAATGATCCTTTAACATACTTTAATAGAAATGTAGAACTTGTGGAATGTCAGAAAATATTAAACATAATTTTTAATATAGATATTTATTAAGGATTATTTATACTGTGAAAGCTGTAACCAAAGAGACAAGAAAAAGGGAAACACTTGTCATCAGTATTGTGTATAGATATTTGATCTGTGACTCTACGTAGATATAGCCATCTTGGCAGATGTGCACTGCTTTTTATTTTTATATAAATATTTCATATGCATATTTATGGGTGCAGCTTTTTTTTCATGAAGCCCTCAGGAGAACATTATCAGCAATAGCGATGCAGGGCTCAGTAATGCAGGTTCTACCATAACCCATTCAAGTTTCAGCAACTAAAATGCAATGATATGCTTCACCCCATTCACTTGCATTTCACCCCATGCTAGTGGAACATGCACAGGGCATGGGACTGTATAAGGAGTATGAGCTGCATGTATGCTTTTGAGCCTGGGAAAGAGAAATAATTAGAACAATTAACCTTACACCAATCCATACATCCTACACTGACCCCCAAAATAAAGAGGTACTTCAACAATGACCACCAAGTTGGTTGGACACTAACGGTCAGTGAAGTGTTCACTTAAATGATGACTTGATTGAACAGTAGACACTTTACTTTTATTCACTAATATAAGGAACCTTTTATTAGGGAGGACTGCTTCAATCTATATGTTGTCCAGTAAGATATAATATATAATACAGCCCGCCTAACTCTGTAACTGTGCTGTACTTTTTATTACTGCTGAGTGCTATATACATCGGCACAGTGGCTCAAGGGTTAGCACTCTGGCCTTTACAACTCTAGGTTCCTGATTTGAATCTTGGCCAGGGGACTATGTTCATAGAGTTTGCATGTTCTCCTTGTGTTTGTCCGGTATTTTGCTTCTTTTATTTTGTCCGGTACTCTGGTTTCCTCCAACATTCCAAAATCCTCCAGGTCTTTTCCAGTATAACAAAGTACAAAGGGATACTTCGTGTTCTTTCTTCTTCTGTCTCGGTTTCAGTATTGGTATACACTGTTAACTAAAGGAATGGAGGGGTAGGAGTGGCAAGCTGCCTTGGGCTCCATTCTGTCCTTATATATCTCTGTTCCTCACCCAGTTGACAGTGCTTAGATCCAGTATGACCTTTTATGAGGATTAGTTTTCTTTGGTTGACAATAATAAATGAAAACAAGAACCTATACTAGGTCTATAGGAGTAATGTGATGCATAATTTAAGTCACACAGATGTGTAAAGAATAGATGCAGAACCTCATCATACCCTCGGGTGTTTCACACCAGAGCAGCTTTTAGTATTATCCAAAAAAATCTTGAAGCAAAATCCTAGGGCTACTCAGACAATGAAATCCTGCTGCTTCCAAGAGTTATATCCACTTGTTCACATTTGTCTCATTTGCAATACATCAATCTTATTGTGATTCTAGTAATGTAACTTAAAAAGTAATTCAGTCTCTCTGCTTTCTGGAATTGTTTTTGTTTGCAGGGATTAGCTAACACCAATTTACCTGGGTTGTCTGAAACATGGTTTTCAATTTATTCCATCCCTACTAAGTGCAAGTCACAAAAGATATAACAGAAGTTTTTGACTATTCATTATATTGGTTTTTTCAATTGACCTAGATGTTACCATTGACAGAGTGTATCTCCAAAAGAAAAGAAAGTACAAGATGAGTATATATGGTAGCAAAGTGGGTGCCCTAGTAATACAAAATTGCTCTAAATATCTGAGAAATGTTAGGTATATTTTACCTGATATTATTACTTATGAATTATTGCTTTAAAATCTTATTCTAGAGTTGAAATGGAAAGTTGGTGACTTTTCACTCAAGCCTTTTCTGAATGAGACAAGACAAAAGATTTCATATACATAATTGGTACATGATTCTCTTAAAAAATCCTCTGTTGTACATTTTGTGTAACACAGAGATCTATGAAACCCATTTGTGTCACCTAAAGTATTGTAGGGGAATTCTGTAATGGAATTCTTCTGGTATATGTAGACTATGATTTTCTACCTTGGTATAGAGCAAACCAATTGTTTGTTACTACTTGATTTTACAAATGTAACATTCTGGGTACATAAATACCCTATGTACAGATTTTTTTTTATTATGTATCCTTTGGAGACAGACCATTATCTTATTGTACTACATTATTAAAAACCCAAAAATATAAAAATCAAATTACTATTTACCATAATTGTTTAGTGTGTGAATGAAGATGATTAACCCCCCTAGCGGTAATCGCGTTCGTGACTCGGGCTTTTACATGCAAGAAGTAGTAATCCCGAGTCACACTCAGGGTAACTTTAGAAGCCTCCCTTGCCTTTGCCCCGCACTCCAGTGGCGATTGGATGGTCCCGCTGTGATGCCGGGGGGGGGCCAGTCTGTCGGGGGCGTGGCCAGGCGGGAAATCCATCCCCAGACCATCCCCAGAATTTGCTATTGCTGCTCGCATCTGCAGTGAGATGTGAAGCACAATGCAGAAGTCCTGCATTGTGCTTTGCATCTCTATGGAGATGCAGAGCAGCTCCAGCGTCGGGGTGAGGCGGGCGGGACATCCCCACTCGCATCTCCGGAGCGGCAATGAGATATTCCGGGTGATGCGAGTGGTGATGTATTGGGGGGGGGGGGGAGTCCGGGGGGAAAATTTAAAAGCAGATTACAACGTAATCTGCTTTTAGAAGGTTTTTACAGTACAAAAACACCACACAACATGAAATAAAAATAAAAGTACATTTTTAATTTTACATTTTAATTTTAGATTACATTATTGTCTATTATTTCATTATTGTTTTAAATTATTATTTATATTTATGTATTATATTATAATTTATAGGTTGTACAGAAGTCAAATGTGAATACCACTTTTGGAGTGAGGTTAAAAGCAGGGGCCATGGAGTGCTCACAAACATGAGTTGTGCCACTTGTGTCAATTCTTTAAATCTAGACAGAAATGTGTCATTTGAGCTTTTTCTGCAACCTGTTGTCTTAGGCTTTTGCAAGTCATCAGCAGCCCGCATTCAATGCAAATTTGCTGGCTCTGCAGTTATTTACAAGCAGCTTGTACACCTGATCACCTCCCTCTTTGACAGTAAGTAAACCAGGGATGGCAGCATGTCCACAGGTGAGTGTCAACTGAAGATGATGGCATGCAAATTAGCTATAAAAATAATATAACATAATATAATGAATATTATTTTGAACGTACATTTCTGGGTTTTATTTATTGCTAAACCATAGTGTGACATTAATGTATGTGAATCACAAACCATCTGATAGCCATTCTAAGCCACAAATAGAGGGTTTAAAAGTTTCTAAAAGTTAGAATACACAGGTGATAGGTAATAGCTCATACTGGAAGAATACTATTCTTTTTAGAGCAGCACAAAACACTATGGAGAATTATTGCTCTTGGACAACCAAGGTCATACTTTTTTGCATGGTGAAGTTAATTTCCCTTTATTTAAGAGGAAAGAATAACCTAATTGGTATATCTTTTTAGGGGCAGATCAACATATTTTGGTAATATGTGCACTTAGTGGTTTAAAAAAATATCTATGTGCACTTTATTTAGTGTTATGCTGTGTCCTGAGTGCAACCAAGTTTATGAAGGCATAACCCACATGGTCGTCCATGTTCGTGGGTTTCTTCTGGGTGGATTAGTTTTCTTTCTTTTTACAGTGTGACCTTAAGGACTGAGCTCTTCTGCAAGTTCTTGTCACTTTTTAATGACAAACTCTGCCATAGTTCTTTTTTTGCATCAAAGCACAGCTTGCTCCAGAAGTTCATGAATGTCTAGGCTCCATTGAGTTTTTTTGGTTTGTTTTTTTGCTTTGTTCGTAATTAGCTCACAGTGAGGATTTTATACAGTAACTGACACCCAGCTGCCTAATAATATGCTGTGACAAACTTCTGTCTGAATTGCGTTTATTAACATAATGTACCTGTTCTGACTTACATACAAATTCAATTTAAGAACAAACCTACAGCCCCTATCTCGTATGTAACCCGGGGACTACCTGTATATTGTATGCATGTCACACAGTCATTCCCCCTGCCAAATCCTGATGAAATCCAAAACTGATGAATACATACAGGAGTTCATCATCATTTTACCACCTGGCTTCATTGATGCCAGGACTGTGGTAAATGGTGGTTTTTGGCAGAATAACTTTTCACAGGTAAGCCTTACCTGCTGGCAGATTACTAAAATTTGTAGGGAGAGGTTATGTCTCAAAGTGAAGGAAACTTCACTTTTAGACAGGTTTTCCAAATAGAAAATTTCTCCTTACCCCTTATTCTGAGAATACCTCTAAAATGTTGTATTTCCCCTTACACTTTTACTTAGGGTCAGCATTAAACCCTCCATACTCTATACAAAACCTATACAGATAGTAAGATACAGTTTTCAATTTTACTCATTTAAATCAAATTATAAAAATAAGCTTTATTAAAATGTTTGTTATTTTCAACAAGTCTTAGTATGGGTTTTTTTTATGGCCATCCCAACATATGACTGTTTCAGTTTAAACAGAGTTTAAGGCAGACATAGTAAGTGTAATATGTGAAGTACAACAGATTACAGGTGCCTATTTGCAATTAACCTGTTCAGTCTCTCTGCTGTAATATACATTGCTATTGTTCTTTCGGGGTTTACCATGTAACCTCAGATAACTCTGTCAGTGCCCTCCCCTCAGGAATCATTCTTCACAAGCAAGATTAGCATGTGGTCAGAAATTTAAACATACATTTTTTTTGGTCTGCTATACTTTTTAAGCTAAAATTTCAGCAGCTAAGATATACACTTTATCAAATAAAAACAACAAAATATCACAAATTGTTTATCTACATCTGAAATATCCTTATTACAAACTTTAATTGGACAATAGTCCAGGTATATATCACTCCTCAACTACAAGGATTTTGTCAGTGTGCAATAGCTCATGGTCAGCAAAAATGATAAATCTCTCTAAATCTATGTGTTTTACTGATTTCATTTGTAATCAATAAATTTGCTTTTAAGTTGTATAATCTACCATGTGTGTTGATTTGGTTCTCTTGAATTGTGCCTGAAAAGTTCCAAATGTTTGTATCGCTCTTTGTAGTTCTTTTAGGGGAATGTGGCATGGGATGACTATCCCAGGTGGAAGTAATTTTGACTTTTACACAAGGGCAACAGAATGTGTGGACTTTCACTTGGTGAATTTGTACACCAGAGCTTGGGCAGTTAGAGAAACTTTCTGGGCTGTCTTTTCCAGACGTGGGTCTTGTCAATATGGTGTGGATGTGGTAGCCTCTTGGTGGTGGACTGTGGCCTTGTGGTCCTTATTGATCATATAGATCATGGCTGAGGCTGTGTGTGGGACTGAACAATTTTTTCTTAAACCTTGGGGACCTATACACTTGCTATCTGCCATATCAACCCTGCCCATCTATTCCACTACAATTTGCATCTGATTGTGTGTGGTACATCCTGTGTTTCAGATGAACTCATTGCACAAATTTGAATCTGCCCATAGATATATCTGTTCACTATCCCTTTGTTCCTTGTTGACTGCTCATTGATATTTTTTTGCCCTGCCAACTCCTCCCCTACCCAGGTTCAACTGATCTCCCAAATTCCTGTTACTTGAATCAGTCCATCCCTATTCAATGTATCCTATGTAATGAATCATCATCAAGTTTCCACCTTGACTCCAACACAACTTCTGCTTCTGCCATCCTGAACAGCCTTTTCACCAAACCCTCTTTTCTGACTGACTCATCTTATCCCACAACTCAACAAGCTGAGAAGGCTCACTACAACCCTTGCTACAGCTAGCGCTCACACGGACTTCTGTTTGCCACATTGTCTAATGTACTCCCATGATTGTACTAATGTACTCCCATGACTATTTTTTGTTATCATGTTTTATTTACCCTGTATACACTCTGCTGGTTCTATTCCCTCTACTCCTCTCCAATCTGTTAACTCTTTGTCTTCCAGCAATCTCAATCTCCATATCCTCCTTTGGTTTACAGTACCATCTGTATGCTGATGACACTAAAATCTATCTCTCCACCTCTGACTTGTCTCCCTCAGACCTGGATAAGGTCTCATGCTGCCTATCAGCTATCTCATCATGGGTGGCTGACCAGTTTCTGAATGTCAACCTGGATAAAACAGAACTCATCATCTTCCCCACCTCAAATTCCAAATATCCTCCTGACATTTTCCTAACTGTTAACACTGTTATTGGACCCTTCCCCCAGACACATTGTCTTGTTGTCACCTTTGATTCTGCCCTCTCCTTTACCCAACATTTCCAGGTCCTGTCACTTTCACCTGCGCAACATCTTTAAAATCCGCCCTTACCTGTCCCCTGAGACCACCAAACTCCTTGTACATGCTCTTATCATCTCTCGTCTGGACTACTGTAAAATCCTCCTCTCTGGTATATCCATCCTTCCCACCGCTCCTCTTCTGCTGTCTATCTTTGTAGTTCTCTTCATTAACTTCCATTTCACCTTAGAATCAACATCAAGCTCATGTGCTTTGTCTTCAAATCCCTCCACAGTTCTTGTCCCACTTACTGTTCTAACATGATAGAAAAAAGAACCCATAGGAACAATGACATACTAATGAGTTGCTCTCTCATAACCTTGTCACACGCACGGCTCGAAGACTTTTCTAGAGCTGCTCCGACTCTCTGGAATGGTCCTCCTCGTCCTTTTCAGCTTGCTCCTACTTTCTGCTCCTATTAGAGAGCACTCAAAACCTATCATTTCAAACTCGCCTACCCATCTTCTTCTGCCTCTTAATATCATCACTACTCACCAACCAATCCATACCCCACCTCCTATTGTGTGCTGC